>NC_086004.1:12363750-12665000 GCF_030014385.1 Trichomycterus rosablanca | reverse complement strand
TTCCAACATGGCACCTCATGGCAAAGAACTCTCTGAGGATCTTAAAAGACGAATTGTTGCGCTACATGAAGATGGCCAAGGCTACAAGAAGATTGCCAACACCCTGAAACTGAGCTGCAGCACAGTGGCCAAGATCATCCAGCGTTTTAAAAGAGCAGGGTCCACTCAGAACAGACCTCGCGTCGGTCGTCCAAAGAAGCTGAGTGCACGTGCTCAGCGTCACATCCAACTGCTGTCTTTGAAAGATAGGCGCAGGAGTGCTGTCAGCATTGCTGCAGAGATTGAAAAGGTGGGGGGTCAGCCTGTCAGTGCTCAGACCATACGCCGCACACTACATCAAATTGGTCTGCATGGCTGTCACCCCAGAAGGAAGCCTCTTCTGAAGTCTCTACACAAGAAAGCCCGCAAACAATTTGCTGAAGACATGTCAACAAAGGACATGGATTACTGGAACCATGTCCTATGGTCTGATGAGACCAAGATTAATTTGTTTGGTTCAGATGGTCTCAAGCATGTGTGGTGGCAATCAGGTGAGGAGTACAAAGATAAGTGTGTCATGCCTACAGTCAAGCATGGTGGTGGGAATGCCATGGTCTGGGGCTGCATGGGTGCAGCAGGTGTTGGGGAGTTACATTTCATTGAGGGACACATGAACTCCAATATGTACTGTGAAATACTGAAGCAGAGCATGATCCCCTCCCTCCGGAAACTGGGTCGCAGGGCAGTGTTCCAGCATGATAATGACCCCAAACACACCTTTAAGACGACTACTGCTTTATTGAAGAGGCTGAGGGTAAAGGTGATGGACTGGCCAAGCATGTCTCCAGACCTAAACCCAATAGGACATCTTTGGGGCATCCTCAAGCGGAAGGTGGAGGAGCGCAAAGTCTCGAATATCCGCCAGCTCAGTGATGTCGTCATGGAGGAGTGGAAAAGCATTCCAGTGGCGACCTGTGAAGCTCTGGTAAACTCCATGCCCAGGAGAGTTAAGGCAGTTCTGGGGAATAATGGTGGCCACACAAAATATTGACACTTCAGGAACTTTCACTAAGGGGTGTACTCACTTTTGTTGCCGGTGGTTTAGACATTAATGGCTGTATATTGAGTTATTTTGAGGGAAGAATAAATTTACACTGTTATATAAGCTGCACACAGACTACTTTTTATTGTGTCAGTGTCATTTTGTCAGTGTTGTCCCATGAAAAGATATACTTAAATATCTGCAGAAATGTGAGGGGTGTACTCACTTTTGTGATACACTGTATATATATAAATTGCAGTTTACTTGTAAGAAAGTTAATACTGTTTTCCCCCAGTATATATATATTTTGTTTATTCATTTTCTCCCCTTTCTCTCCCTTTTAGCGTGTCCAATTGCCTGATTGCGTCATGCTTCCTCTCCACCAATGCTGATCCCTGCTCTGATTGAGGAGAACGAAGCTAACACACGCCCTCTCCGACACGTGGGAGTGCACTTTTGACGAGTGCAGTGCAGCTCAACGTTGTGTACGGAGAGGACACACCCTGAGAGCACTCTTTTCTTATCTCTGCGCAGGCGCCATCAATCAGCCAGCAGAGGTCGTAATTGCACCAGTAATGGAATGGCTTAGTCCCGCCCAAATCTGAACAACAGGCCAATCGTTCATGTGGCCGCTCAGCCTCAGCCTCAGAGATTCGACACTATGTATTCGAGATCCCAGCTCTGGTTCCAGCGTGTGTTTTTACCGCTGCGCCACCTGAGCGGCCCATGAACTGCAAACTTGATGCATTTTTGACAAAAGCCAAATGCCCTTGTGAACTTATGTGCATTTAATGGCCAGTTTATGGTATTTAATTCTTTATCCTCTGTCTTTAACATATTCTCTTAACAGTGTGGAAGGTCCAGCACAGCAGCCTAATGTCTGCTTTCAGCGCAACAAGCACCACAAAGGCTCCATCTACTGTGTGGCTTGGAGTCCATGTGGCCAGCTGCTTGCAACTGGATCCAATGACAAATGTGTTAAAGTCCTGCCATTCAATCCAGATAACTACAACGCTGTTGGTAAGACACAAGCACTGGACACCCATTGAGCTGTTACTGTATCTGTAGACTGCTTTTGGGTTTGACAAATCACTATCCCTGGGGCTCTTTTATCACACTAGTCAGGGTGACATGTGACTTAGTAGGCTGTTTATTACCAGCAGGCTGTAGGGTCTGATCCCACAGAAGAGCTACTGTAGCACAAATGGCTCAAAAAGTTACTGCTGGCTATAGAATACAGTAGTATCAGAACACCATGTGACCATGCTGACCTGTGTCCACAGTAGGGCTGGGCGATATTAATGATTAATTCGGTTAATTTGCATGAACGTTTTCACCCGATGTTAGAATGTGACAATCGCGATTGTTTACATACTTTATATTTTAATTAAAATACCAACATGTCACGAAGCAGAAACTGACCAGACGCTCGCGGAATATAAATCAGGGAAAGTTTAATATCAAAAAGGGCGAAAACAGTGTACAAAATCAGCGAAAACCAAAACAGTAAACGGAAGACACCAAGGATTATACACGGTAACGGTTAGATTCAGTAATAAGGAGCGCAAACACGATCGGCAAAACGAGACACAAACAGAAGAGTTTAATTAAGATTCACTGAATCAAACACCGCTGAACTGAATCAAAAATACGGAGCCGATTAGCGCGATAATTGAGTCGTTTTTTTTGTGTACTTGTACTTTTTAAAGTAGATTTTACAGCCTGTAATTTTACTTTTACTTAAGTAAGTTTTGTACTAAGAATTGTAATTCGCTACATTTTAAATCACATCCGTTACTGAGTAAAAAAATCGCGTCTGGGAAACTGCTGCAGTGAATTCTGCGATAGGGAGTCGGATCTTTTGTCTCGGTTCCTTTTAAAGAGCCGTTTGTATGTAACGACTCCCAAATGCGCGAATCGGTTCCTTTAGTTTGGCTTAAAGGGCCGTTCAATAGAATCGAATCATTCTGCGACACATAATAGTGGTTTATACAGTTTGAAAGTTTTATGGGACTAAAATGACACATTACACATCCTTAAATGTTTAAAATGTTGTATCCACCCCCCAAATCACAAGAGGACAAAATCAAAGCTGAGCTGAGTGATCACTTGATGCCCCCCCCCCCCAATGTAGATACTGATACAGACTCACTCAGTGGTGGAAACAGCACAGTACAGGCTCGTGTTCCTTTTAAGAAACCTGTAAAGAACTTTTTGTAGTTTTTTTCCTAATGTAAGGAGGTTCTGCTGAACATTATTTAAAATAAAAGTTGTTTGTGAGCTATTCTTAGACATAGATAGATAAGGATATAGATAATTTAGATCTATTTTGTTTTAATTATTGTTAATTATTGTGATATCGTTATTGTTATAAAGTTTGAGTCCCTTAAAAGGATAATTATAGGTGGTGCTGTTACTATTTTTGCACTTCTGCAGCCTTTAATTACAATGCAAAAAAAGAAATTTGAGTCTTATTTTAATTGCATTATACAAGAACAAAAAAATTCGAAATACGAAATCGTAATCGACAATCGGGTATAATTTTTAAATAATCGAGATTTTTTTTTTTTTGCAAAATCGCCCAGCCCTAGTCCACAGTAGTGTCTACAATGAGCATATGTGCATCAGAACTGAACCATGGACCAACGGGAGAAGTTGGCCCGGTCTTATAATTCATGTTTTCTCTTAAATCATGTGGATGAATGGGTGCATCGCTTACCCAGGAAAGAGATGGCACTAGGATGCTCTCTGGGGGGGACAAAGAGGTGGGGGCAAGCATGTTGAGAAACCTTGGGTCCTGGCATATGCATCACCTACCTAAACATTGTTGCAGCCCATTTAGAGTCCTAATTTTCTAACATTTGAATGAAGGGGACAAAGCAGTGTCTCAGTGACTTGTATATCAGAGCTCAGTTGAAGAGATACAACAGTTTTCCTTTCACTTTTCAATGACATATTAGCTCAGTAAATTAATTAGCTTTTAATTAGTGACAGTGCCCACATGTCTATGCCCACATTTATTATATGAAACAGTAAAGATATGTTTGTAACATTTTGGCTAAATAATGATAACAGCTACTATTTCTGTCTGAGACATCACACAATTTTGTTCATTTACATGAATGCAGGGCCGGATCTGGAGTTCAGCATGCATGATGGGACTATACGTGACCTGGTGTTTATGGAGGGACCACAAAGTGGTGGCGCCATCCTCGTTAGTGCTGGAGCGGGAGACTGCAACATCTACACAACAGACTGCCACAGAGGACAGGGCCTACATGCACTTAGTGGGCATACAGGTACATCCATAGCCAGTATTGGTAAAAAAAATTTAAAATAAAAAACAAAACAAAATGAAGTTTATGATAAAGTCTTGGGCAACTTTATTCTAGTCGGTTTCCAGTCTTTGAAACGCTGTTGGAATAATGGAAGAGCATTCTTATAAGATATACACCGATGAGACATAACATCATGACCACCTTCCTTATATTGTGTTGGTCCCCTTTTTGCTGTCAAAACATCCCTAACCCGTTGAGGCGTGGACTCCACTAGACCCCTGAAGGTGTGCTGTGGTATCTGGCACCAAGATGTCAGCAGCAGATCCTTTAACTCCTTTTGGCTGCCATGGTTTAACTGACGCCAAGCAAAAAAAGAAAAAGAAAAAGCAAATGCCATGACAGTGCAGCATACTTTTACTGGCTAGTATCTACAGAGCATATAAAAAAAAAGGGGCAAGCCATAGCCTAGGGGTTAAGGAACTGGACAAGTAATCAGATGGTCACTGGTTCAAGCCCCACCACTGCCAGGTTTCTGCTGTTGGTCCCTTGAGCAAGGCCCTTAACCCTCAATTGCTCAGACTGTATAAAGGGATCTTTTTTTTTGGATAAAGGCGTCTGCTAAATGCTGAAAATGTAAAAAACAATTTGACTAGAATTTTACCACAAACACAATCACATGTGTTTCCACCAAAAATACAAATTTTGGAAGGAAATCACTTTAGTAGTTTTGTCTTCCATCTCTAGACTAAAAGTTTAGCATTGCACTCTATAAAACGCTCATCATTCGTATCCAATACATGATCAGGTGGACCAAAAATACTCCACAGCATGGAAAGACCAATAAATTAAGTGACTTCTGCACAGATGCAGAATGTGCTTAATAAAAAGGAAATCACTTCAATAAGCAAAACTAATGTCAAAAGACAATGCCTTGCCTTGCCTACCACAGTGTATCATCCCAACAGTGACAGCTTGCACTAACCATCCTCATATGAATAAAATGGGTCGCTATGGTGGGAGACTCAGGAGGATCCCACTGCTGACATAAAGCCAGAACTTATCTGAGGAAGCTACATTTTGTGGGAGCATCATGTGGGCAGATGACACCAAAATAGAGCTTTTTGGTAAAGCTTATTATTGTACTGTTTACTGAAAACAAAATAAGGCTCTCATTTTGAACACGGTCAGACATGGTGGAGGTTCGCAGATGTTTTGGGGTTGGTTTGCCGCTTCTGGCACTGGGTGCTTTGACTGTGTGCATGACATCATGAAATCAGAAGACCAGAATACCAAAGAATTACCTACAGAAGACTACCAAAGAATACTCCAAGAGATACCCAGAAAAGGGTTAAAAGGGTTGTTTTGAGATGACCAGCAATGTGCCAAGGCCAAAATTGTACAATATTTTAAATTATTATTATAAATATTTACAATATTTTGAATATTACTTAGTGTTTTTTCACCATGTTAAGATTTGTAAGCAGTGGTATATTGTTTATATTGAATTGCAGAAAATATATTATCACCTTTTAAAATAGAAAGAAGACTCAAGATGATACATGTCTACCTGTCTGTATAACCTTATTTAAATCATATTACCATTATGCATTTTAGCCTGTTTTTGGCAATGCAAAGTCTTAAATAGAGAAATGAATATAATCCATGTCTGTTTTGTTAGGACACATTCTGTCTCTCTACACATGGTGCAGTTGGATGGTAGCGTCTGGCTCTCAGGATATGACTGTACGTTTCTGGGATCTGCGTGTACCCAGCTGTGTGAAATTATTTGGGACTGCGCTGCAGGGAACTGGTGGTTTGTTGTTTACATGTACATTCTGTGTTGAACCATAGTATTTATTCTAATTTGATCGATGTTGAGCAAGTCCATGGCTGGATAAACTGGTGGCAATGCATTTATTGTTATAATTTATTGTTATAAATAAATTCATTTTATATTTGCTTAAAATGAATGTCACATTAAAACTGCAATCGTAATGTTGTGATCTGCATTGATCAGAACATAATCAGCTCCACTTACCATATAGAAACACTTCGTAGTTCTACAATTACTGACTGAAGTCCATCCGTTTCTCTGCATGCTTTGTTAGTCCCCTTTAATGCTGTTCTTCAATAGTCAGGGCTCTCCCAGGACCACCACAGAGCAGGTATTATTTGGGTGGTGGATCACTCTCAGCACTACAGTGACACTGACATGGTGCTGGTGTGTTAGTGTGTGTTGTGCTGGTAAGAGTGGATAAGACACAGCAATGCTGATGGAGTTTTTAAACACATCACTGTCACTGCTGGACTGAGAATAGTCCACCAACAGCAGCAGCAATAGATAAGCGATCGTCTCTGACGTTACATCTACAAGGTGGACCAACTAGGTAGGAGTGTCTAAAAGAGTGGACAGTGAGTGGACACAGTATTTAAAAACTCCAGCAGCACTGCTGTGTCTGATCCACTCATACCAGCACAACACACACTAACACACCACCACCATGTCAGTGTCACTGCAGTGCTGAGAATGATCCACCACCTAAATAATACCTACTCTGTGGTGGTCCTGACCATTGAAGAACAGGGTGAAAGCAGGCTAAAAAGTATGTAGAGAAACAGATGGACTACAGTTAGTAATTGTAGAACTACAAAGTGCTTCTATATGGTAAGTGGAGCTGATAAAATGGACAGTGAGTGTAGAAACGAGGAGGTGGTTTTAATGTTATGGCTGATCAGTGTATAATCTATACTCACTTCAGGAAGTGCAGTGGCTTCAGTGGCAGTGGATCCCACTGGACGGTTACTGGCTGTAGGATTGGAGGATTGCCGCTGCATGCTGTTCGACATCAGAGGGGGCCGAACAGTTCAGACTTACACCCCTCACACTGATGATATTCGCTCTGTACGCTTCTCCCCCGGAGCACATTACCTTTTGAGCGGCTCCTACGACAGCAAAATCATGATCACCGATCTACAAGGTGAGAAACAGGGCTTGACATGATGAATGTTGTGGCCAAACATCACACCCAGAAACCAAGAGCATTAGTTTGGAGTTGGTCTCCAATTTACTGCTAAACAATAGTTTCTACTCTTAAGGGAAGGCTTTCCACTTGACGTTTGTACAGGTCAGGTGCTTATGCTGTACACCTTTATACAAATAAAAAATAAATGAGAATTTATTTACATTTAAAAACTCCAGCAGCGCTGCTGTGTCTGATCCACTTATACCAGCACAACACACACTAACACACCATCACCATGTCATTGTCACTGCAGTGCTGAGAATGATCCACCACCTAAATAATACCTGCTCTGTGGTGGTCCTGTGGGGGTCCTGACCACTGAAGAACAGGGTAAAAGCAGGCTAAAACGGTATGTAGAGAAACAGATGGACTACAGTCAGTAATTGTAGAACTACAAAGTGCTCCCATATGGTAAGTGGAGCTGATAAAATGGACAGTGAGTGTAGAAACACGGAGGTGGTTTTAATGTTATGGCTAATTAGTGTATGTTCAAAGAGGCCATTAAAATATATGCATTTAAAAAAAAATACACAATGTGTGTACATAAAATGGTAAAGGAACAAAAGACTATGAGTATAAAATAAATGTATTACCTGACCTCTATGGTATCTGGGCTTCTTGATTTCATGAAGACTGCATGGCTGTGGGCTTGATTTTTAGGCATGTTTAAACATAGGTGTAAATGATATGGACAAACCCATTAATAGACAACGATGTACTTTTGGACACGTAGTGAACATTACCCCTTAAAGTTTGTTTTGCAGAGTGTGCTTATTTTTTTCTGTCTTCAGGAGATTTGACCAAGCCCCTTCCAGTAATGGTTGCTGGCGAACACAAGGACAAAGTGATCCAGTGCCGGTGGCACACGAGAGATGTTTCCTTCCTGTCATCTTCAGCAGACAAGACTGTCACTCTGTGGGCACACGGCTCTTAAATTCCTAAAAGGGAATAAAACACCACATCAGAGAAAGCACAATGCAATCCCAAACTAACACTGTGCATGCAGTAGGACCACTGACTGGTAGATAACAAACAAGACTATTCTTCTCACATCAGCACTTTTTACTGTTAGTTATTCCATGTATTCTCAGTACTAATATTCAAGAACTAGACATTCGATAGTAACAAGTCTTGCATGTTTGCTACTGAGGATATAAAAAAGGTTAATATTTGATAAAGCTATGAAGCTAACTTGCTGTGCTGTATCAGTATACGGTTATCTTGCGATACAGGCCACTTCATTTTCAGTAGATTGTTGTGCCTTGATTTTCATAATCCATATTTAGGCTTATGAATGTACATTTTAAATTATGGCTTGCAGTGTATTTAATGAAAATACGGCATGCTATGCTGATTTTGGTGCAGGTGATTCACTCAAAGTGTGTTATAATTACATGTAATCATTTTAGGAGCTTTAAAAGGTCCAAAGTAAATGTATTTATTTTTGTTTAACAATTTGCACATGCTGTAAAGCACCTTATACTAAATGTATTTAAAATGAAATGTTGTTTGAGGATGTAAACAGTGAATAAAATAATAGCAATAATGACACGTACAATAAGTAGCAGTTGCATTGTATGATTAAGATGAGACCCTAAATGTATGGTACCAGTTTTATTCACAAATGCATTTACATTTTACAATTACAGTAGATCCTCGAGTTACGAACGGTTTACCATATGAACATTTTGGGTTACGAACGATTTTTTTTCAACTTGACGTTCGAACCGAAATTCGCGAGACACGTGACATCACGAACAAGTTGACTCAGAGCGTCTCTCTCAGTTCAATTCAAAAGTGCTTTATTAGCATGACAAATATTCACATTTGTATTGCCAGAGCGCATTTACAAACTAGATAATAAATGAAAAAATTGCATATATAAACATATTAATTTAAAGAATGTTCAATAACATTAGTAATTAGCCTTAAAAAATAACAGAAACAAATTAGAACATCTCTCTCTCTCTCTCTCTCTCTTTATATATATATATATATATATATATATATATATATACTGTATATACAGTATATATGCATATATATATATATATATATATATATATACTGTATATACAGTATATATATATATACTGTGAGCGAACATTCGGACAGCTGACATTGTTTTTTCTGTGTTTTCTTTATATTTAGTAAAATTCTATATTAAAATGGCCCCAAAGAATGTGCAGAAAAAACTTAGTGGTGAGAAAATGAACAAATCTATTGCTATTTGTTGTGTTGTATAATTACTCCTGCCAGTAGCTGTCACTGTGTATCACACAGAGGGGACAGTGAGTGAGAGAGAAGAAGGAAGTTATTATTTCGTGCAATTACACCTACAAAATACTATTGAAATAAAGAAGGAAATAATAGAGAAATATGAGTTATTGTTGTTTCTGGTAGATACATTTTATAAAAAAAAAGAAGGAAATGCATTACGGTGTTTGGTACAGAACACGTACTGTACTGAAATGTGATGTGTGTGTTTATGTACAGTACAGTACTACAGTGTATTGTTGTTTATTATTGTTTATTACAGGAATGTATATTCTATAATTTAAGATTAAGGGCAAAATATAGTTGTATTTATAACAAAAAAGAGCATTTAAGACATTAGAAAGGTTAGGTAAGGGGGTGGTTTGGGAGGTAATTTACATTATTTCTTATGGGAAAAATAGGTTCAACTAACGAACATTTAGACTTAAGAACAGCCCTTCGGAGCCAATTAAATTCGTAACTCAAGGGTCTACTGTATATAAACCGTTATTATTAGAAGATAAAATATAATAAAAATGATGGCAAATAAACTCACACATAGTCCTACACACAATTGTTTTTTACCAGCATAACCATGTGATGTATCAGTTCTATCAATAAAATGTAGCTACGATTATGTATTTTGGTAAGGCCAAGTCCATATTAAATGTCAGGTCTTTCTGATTGGTATGTTCAACTAATGGTCATTTGTCAAGATACTTTTGGCCATAGACTGTATAATTTGAACTAGATTTTTTTCTATCTAAGTTCTTAGGATTGCACATACAACCCCAAATCAGAAAAAGTTGGGACTGTATGGAAAATGCAAATAAAAAAATGCAGTGTTCCTTACATTTACTTTGACTTTTATTTGATTGCAGACAGTTTGAACCTGAGATGTTTCATGTTTTATCTGCTCAACTTCATTTCATTTGTTAATATATCTCCATTCCTGCATTTCAGGCCTGCAACACATTCCAAAAAAGTTGGGGCGGGGGCAATTCAGGACTAGTAATGAGGTGAAAAAACTAAATAATGATGTGATTCCAAACAGGTGATTGTAATCAAGGTTTGGTACAAAAGAGTCATGGAGGAGCAAAGATGATCAGAGGATCTCCAGTTTGTCAACAAATGCGTGAGAAAATGATTGAAATGTTTAAAAACAATGTACCTTAAAGAAAGATTGGAAGGGATTTGCATATTTCTCCCTCTACAGTGCATAACATCATTAAACCATTCAAGGAATCGGGAGGAATTTCAGTGCGTAAAAAGCCAGGAGTGTTCGCTTAAGCTGAACACCTGTGATTTTCCATCCCTCAGATGGCACTGAATCAAGAACCGCCACTCAACAATAGCTGATATAACCACATGGACAAGGCAAAGAAAAAGCACTACATTACATGCACAAATGCCACTTAAAACTTTACTGTGCAGAAAAGAAGCCTTACAGTGAAAGATGGGACTTAATCTCTGTATAAACAAGACAAAAGTCATTACAACAGAAAAGGCCACTAGCTTTACCATAGATGGAGACATTAAAGTGGTGGACAACTTTTGCCAACTTCAATTATTCAATTGTTAACAGCAAAGGATGCAGCAGTCAGGAAATATAATTAATAATAATAATACATTTAATTTGTAATGCACTTTACATTTGTGTACAAATCTCAAAGTGCCACAAGATAAAGACATCACTACAATTAATAAATAAATAAATAAATAAAATAGCTACAATCACTACATAAATTAAAAATTATTCATAGGTTCTGCTAAAAAGAAAGGTTTTGAGTCTCTTCTTAAAAGTCCCAATCGGCTGTGGTGCCCTCAAATGGTCAGGGAGGGCATTCCAAAGGCGAGGGGCAGCAGAACAGAAGGCCCGATCACCCATGGTACTGAGCTTGGTATATCACACAGACTGACTGTCCATCTATTTCTTTACATACTTTTTTTAAAATCTGCTTTCACCCTGTTCCTCAATGAGCAGGACCCCCACAGTGCAGGTATTATTTAGGTGGTGGATGATTCTCAGCACTGTAGTGACACTGACATGGTGGTGTGTTAGTGTGTGTTGTGCTGGTATAAGTGAATCAGACACAGCAGCGCTGCTGGAGTTTTTAAATACCATGTCCACTCACTGTCCACTCTATTAGACACTCCTACCTGGTTGGTCCACCTTGTAGATGTAAAGTCATGAGACGATCGCTCATCTATTGCTGCTGTTTGAGTTGGTCATCTTCTAGACCTTTATCAGTGGTCACAGGACGCTGCCCACGGGGCGCTGTTGGCTGGATATTTTTGGTTGGTTGACTATTCTCAGTCCAGCAGGGACAGTGAGGTGTTTAAAACTCCATCAGCGCTGCTGTGTCTTATCCACTCATACCTGCACAACACACACTAACACACCACCACCAGTGTCACAACAGCATGACAGAGAAACTGGTGGACTACAGTTAGTAATTGTAGAATTACAAAGTGCTTCTATATGGTTATTTCCTATGCCAGATGTGGATTTAAGTATTCGAAATATATTAGAGAATAAATCAAATGAATGGGTTAAAAAAGACATAGTACAGAAATATATAGATAAACATTTTTCGAATTCTGTTCATATTGTGGCGCCGGCGAGCAGGAAGGCGAGCGTCGGGGCCTCGAGTGAGCTGCCCTTGGCAGATCTCTCAGTGGTTTAGGACGTACACTCATACATACACACATACATTCATACAACAGACAAACATATAAGCTACCTATCCAGCTCTCACCGCAGCCACCCAGTCTCCCACACTGGGATACACGCTGACGGTAAGCCTGGATACCACGGCTCCTCCCACTGACGCTACAATATATTTACAGATGGCTCAAAAGATCCAGAGAAAGAAAAAGTAGGTTCAGTGGTATTTGTCCCAGCAAGCAATGCTAATATTAAGAAAAGGTTATCAAATCACTTATCAGTATACTCCGCAGAATTATTGGCAATATTACTGGCACTACAGTGGTTACAGGAAAAAGAGTTAAGTAACAATGTCATCATTTCAGATAGCTACTCAGCACTTAGTAGCATTCAGTCAGGCAGATCTCTAAGAACAGATATTTTAAATCAAATTTATACCATTTTACATAAAATAGATATCAAAGGTAGGTCAGTAAGTTTTCTTTGGGTTTCTGCTCATGTTGGAGTAGAGGGGAATGAACAGGTGGATAAAATAGCAAAACAAACTTTAAAACACAAACACATAGATCTACATATTCCACTGAACAAAACAGAGGCAAAGGTCTACATTAAAAAGTATGGCAAAACAGCCTGGCAGGAATATTGGGATAGAAGTGAAACAGGAAGACATTTATACAGAATACAAAAAAAGATAGACTCGGGTAGAAGGACAGGCAGGAGACGGAGGGAGGAAATCATAATAACACGTCTAAGAATAGGGCACTCAGGTCTAAATCACACACTAAAGATAATCAATAAACATAGTACAGGAAATTGCATACGAGTCATTCTATAATTTGGGGTACATTCCATGTCCAATGATAATAATTATATTTATTCTAACTATTTTCTTTAAAAATGTCATATTTTACCTATTAATGGAAAACATGTTGTAATATCACAAAAACATTATGTGCATCCTATGCTTCATTTAGCTTGAAATTTGTCATGATGTTCCTAAATGAACAGTTTTTGCTGTGTCCGTTTTTAAGTTGAGGGTGCCTTGGTTTTAAAATAATGAATAAAATCATTAAGGGCAACAACATCTATTTTTTATTTATTTTAAAAGTTTAAATACCAAAGAAAAATAATATTTTTTTAATTGAGTTTCTCTTTTAAATAATTTAAATATCTTTATTTATTAATGTCCGCAAGAGTTCTGTCAACTATGTTACTAACAGAACTCCACTCAGCAACTCAAAAATGGTTTGTTCTAAAACTGTGACCAGCATTACATGATATCATTTTTCTCTGTAGAGGGCATATTGAACAAACTGTGGTGAATGTCCTCTTACTTTTTTAAATATTTTATCTATAATAGAACATTGTCAATGAGTATATTAATTGACCGTCAACTATGTTACATACATTGTTATGGTTAAATTTTTTTAAATAATTTTAATTCAAACGTATGTTCAAATTAGACATTATTCTGTTCAAGAAATGACATGTGGTCAGCCAGGCAAGGTCTACCACTGAAGTTATGGGTCAAAATAGGGAAATTGTCAACTATGTTACCTGTCAACTAAGTTACCTAGTAGTCTACATCTACTGTCCCTTTAAAATAAAAAAATAAAAAAGTAATGTTTAAGCTTTGCAAATAGTGGATATGTTACACTAAAGAATATATTAACTTGAACCACTGATTGTTTTATTGAGAGAGAACATTGTTTTTGTACTTTTTTGGTGACGTGAAATGTACCCCAAATTATAGAATGACCGTACACAGGAAGAAACTGTAGAACATGTACTGCTACACTGTAAAAAATATGAACAAGAAAGAAATAACCTTTTGCAATCTTTGGAAATGGCTCAACAACACAGTTTAACACTAGCTGGATTATTAGGGAAAACACCAAGTAATATAAATCATTTTTAAAAGAAATAGAAATATATAATTGAATCTAGTTTTTTTATTTTTTATATCTCGTATTACACAGTCCAGTTGGTGGCGGTAAATGCATCTTTACGTTGGTATGCCAATCGCCATTAAATAATAATAATAATAATAAGAAGAAGAACGTTATGGCTGATCGGTGTATATGCAGTAGCGTGTGTGGGCGATATGCACTTCAGTCTGTTCTAAGCTAACTGCTAACCGAAGAAGAAGAAGAAGAAGAAAACGAAAACACGTTAACTTCTTGTGTTTGTTTCTCAGCTGTTGACTGATAAAACGAGTTTAATTAACTGTTATTTGATTTTCTGTTGAATACGCGACTCGTTTTTAAACATATATACCATATATACACAACTATTACTTTAGAAACGACTTTGTTTGTTATGGCGTTTTGTTGACCGCTTAAGCTAGCATGTTGTTGGCTAACTAGTTAGCTTGCTAAATAGGTAACACTTTCATTTTCAATTTCTCGACCTGACCAGTATGTGGCTCAGAGTAGGCGTTTTAACCCGTGTTTTATTTTAATATTATATAATTCACCCTAACTGTATTAAGTCAAGATTTCAGACATGTTAATTTTAAGGGGTTGTTTCAATCTGTTAGTTGTTTATTGCTTTTTTATTATTACTTACGCCGACGAAAACATTGACGACGATGATGAATGGGTCGACCCGTTTGACATGCTAAACTACGATCACTCTACACAAACCATGAAAAAGCCTGCTGAGGTAAAATAAAATAGTTAAACTACTTGCTTCTGAACTACTATGAATTACATCGAATTGTTAACTTTTGCTTAAAATACCACCTTCTTTCAGTCCTCCAGCTACGGGAAAACGAAGAGAAAAGACTTCAATTCAGAGTCCTGTCAGAGAGCAGAAAGTCCAGATATCACCGAATGTACCAACAAGCTCAACATGTTACAAAAAGAGGCAAGTAGGTTTATAGTCCTACAATAGGGTGACCATATTTTGGATTTTAAAAGTGGACCCTGGTGCAGAAGGGCTGGGGTTGAGGGGTTCATATTTCTTATAACGGACTTTAAAACTATGCAACTATATTATTCAACCTTAATATAGTGGGTAATTGACCATTTACCTTGTTTCTACACTTACTGTCCATGTTATCAGCTCCACTTTCCATATAGAAGCACTTTGAAGTTCTACAATTACTGACTGTAGTCCATCTATTTCTCTACATACTTTTTAGCCTGCTTTCACCCTGTTTTTCAATGGTCAGGACCCCCATAGGACCACTACAGAGCAGGTATTATTTAGGTAGTGGATGACTCAGCACTGCAGTGACAATGACATGGTGGTGGTGTGTTAGTGTGTGCTGTGCTGGTATGAGTGGATCACACACACACACACGGTCCACTCTTTTAGACACTCCTACCTAGTTGGTCCTCCTTGTAGATGTAAAGTCATCTATTGCTGCTGTTTGAGTTAATCATCTTCTAGACCTTCATCAGTGTTCACAGGACGCTGCCCACGGGGTGCTGTTGGCTGGATGTTTTTGGTTGGTGGACTATTCTCAGTCCAGCAGGGACAGTGAGGTGTTTAAACACTCCATCAGTGCTGCTGTGTCTGATCCACTCATACCAGCACAACACATCCTAACACACAACCACCATGTCAGTGTCACTGCAGTGCTGAGAATGATCCACCACCCAAATAATACCTGCTTTGTCGTGGTCCTGTGGGGGTCCTGATGAACTGTAGATGGACTACAGTCAGTAATTGTAGAACTACAAAGTGCTTCTATATGGTAAGTGGAGCTGATAAAATGGACAGTGAGTGTAGGTAGAAACAAGGAGGTGGTTTTAATGTTATGGCTGATCAGTGTATAGCAGCCTCAACTCTTCTAGGAAGGTTTTGCCCAATAAATCTATTGGAATGTGTCTGTAGAAATTTGTGCCTATTTATTCAAATAAGCATTTGTAAGGAAACACACTGGTGTCAGAGAAAAGGCCTGGCTCTCCATTAAAGTGCTCTGTTCATGTGTTTATGAACTTTTTCATACATGGTAACAGTCAAGCTGGCACTGGAAAAGGGTTTCCCTACAATATAACAACAAAGTTGGATATATGTACAGTATATTATTCCATATGATGATCTTATACACCAGTTAGCATTGGGTTAGATTGTTAGGTTGTAGCTTATAGTTTTGTTGTGCATAACTGAAGTACCCCAAATATATTTGGGTTAATAAATCATGTTTTTCCTTACTTCTTTCAGATCATGGAACACAAAAGGAAGGGGCAAATTTTTAAACCACATCCAACGTGTCACCCAGTGTTCAAGCGCTTCCTCTTAAAGCTTCTGAAGGAAATTGGGAAAATTGGCTTGGTATGATAATTCCATAAGCCACATAGACATTTCTGTATAGTCTTGTGTGATACTAATTCTTTTGCTTTTTTTAATTCAAAGCCCACTGATGCCAGTGCTGAAGAGCACTACGATGCTGAGGTGAAACTGTCGAAGCAGATGGTGGAAGAGATCCAAAACCTTGTTAATGATGATGGGAGATGGAGAACTGGAGCTCTGGATAATGCTCTCAGCCAAATACTTGTCAACTTTAAATTCCATGACTATGAGGCCTGGAAGTGGCGCTTTGAGGATACGTTTGGTGTTGAGCCATACACTATTTTAATGGTATTTTGGTTTATATGCGTTTATTTTATGGGTTTTTTGGTTGTTTCTTTTGTTTTTAATTTCCTCACTCTTTCTCATACAGGTTTCCCTCTGCGTGCTGGTCATTGTTGCCATAATCTGCACTGAGTTGTGGTCCACTGTGTCGTGGTTTGTTCAGTTTAGGAGAATGTTTGCCATCTGCTTCTTCATAAGTCTAATATGGAACTGGTTCTATCTCTACAAGGTACTTGTACACCACAGTGTTTCTTTAATAATTGTTCATAGGTCTTCCAGTAATTAACAATTTTACTGTCCCACTTAATTCACCATTTTTGGTTAAAATACATAATAATAAAACTAATGTGTGCCCAATATACACCGATCAGCCATAACATTAAAACCACCTCCTTGTTTCAACACACACTGTCTATTTTATCAGCTCCACTTACCATATAGAAGCACTTTGTAGTGCTACAATTACTGACTGTAGTCCATCTGTTTTTCTGCATGCTTTGTTAGCCTCCTTTCATGCTGTTCTTCAATGGTCAGGACCCCCACAGGACCACCACAGAGCAGGTATTATTTAGGTGGTGGATTATTCTCAGCACTGCACTGACATGGTGGTGGGGTGTTAGTGTGTGTTGTGCTGGTATGAGTGGATAAGACACAGCAATGCTGATGGAGTTTTTAAACACCTCACTGTCACTGCTGGACTGAGAATAGTCCCGTAGGCAGTGTCCTGTGACCACTGACCACTGATTAATGTCTAGAAGATGACCAACTCAAACAGCAGCAATAGATGAGCGATCGTCTCTGACTTTACATCTACAAGGTGAACCAACTAGGTAGGAGTGTCTAATAGAGTAGACAGTGAGTGGACACAGTATTTAAAAACTCCAGCAGCGCTCCAGCTACTCCAGCAGCGCAGCCATAACATTAAAACCACCTCCTTGTTTCTACACTCACTGTCCATTTTAACAGCTCCACTTACCATGTAGAAGCACTTTGTAGTTCTACAATTACTGACTGTAGTCCATCTGTTTCTCTATATACTTTCTTTTAGCCTGCTTTCACCCTGTTTTTCAATGGTCAGGACCACTACAGAGTAGGTATTATTTGGGTGGTATCATTCTCAGTGCTGCAGTGACACTGACGTGGTGGTGTGTTAGTGTGTGTTGTGCTGGTATGAGTGGATCAGACACAGCAGCGCTGCTGGAGTTTTAAAATACTGTGTTCACTCACTACCTAGTTGGTCCACCTTGTAGATGTAAAGTCAGAGACGATCGCTCATCTATTGCTGCTGTTTGAGTTGGTCATCTTCTAGACATTAATCAGTGGTCACAGGACGCTGCCTACGGGACTATTCTCAGTCCAGCAGTGACAGTGAGGTGTTTAAAAACTCCATCAGCATTGCTGTGTCTTATCCACTCATATCAGCACAACACACACTAACACACCACCACCATGTCGGTGTCACAGCAGTGCTGAGAATCATCCACCACCTAAATAATACCTGCTTTGTGGTGGTCCTGTGTGGGTCCTGACCATTGCAGAAAGGTGAAAGCAGGCTTAAAAAGTATGTAGAGAAATAGATGGACTACAGTCAGTAATTGTAGAACTACAAAGTGCTTCTATATGGTAAGTGGAGCTGATAAAATGGACAGTGACACAGTGTAGAAACAAGGAGTTGGTTTTAATGTTATGGCTGATCGGTGTAAATCCATTTAAATCCACAATACAATAAAGTGTATAACAAGCTAAGTGGTTTGCATACTTAGTTTTAAGTAAGCTTTGTTTTTGTGTCATTTCAATTTGTATTTCATGTACTTTGCTAGACTGCCTTTGCTGAGCACCAGGCCAACATTGTAAAGATGGAGAACGTAAATGAGAAATGCACTGGACTGAAGAAACTTGACTGGAAGGACAATATTAAAGGTGAGTTGCTTGATTCTGAGCTGTTTAACATCTTACAAACTTTCCAGTTTCTTGCCACTTTCCATCTGTGGCCACACTGTTACAGGTTGTTAAGGGCTACTCAATTAAAAAATGTAAATAAGTCAAGTGACATAAAAACAATGTATTAGAGATCTTGCTATTCGTTTTGGCATGTATTCTGAATGTTATTATGGAAAAACAATGACGTTTGTATTGCATTTTAAATTTTTCCACTGTAGTGATTGCATTTCAATTTGGCACTAATTTCTTTGCATACATAATTAGGTTATTTGATGCATACACTGATCAGCCATAACATTAAAACCACCTCCTTGTTTCTACACTCACTGTCCATTTTAACAGCTCCACTTACCATATAGAAGCACTTTGTAGTTCTACAATTACTGACTGTAGTCCATCTGTTTCTCTATATACTTTCTTTTAGCCTGCTTTCACCCTGTTGTTCAATGGTCAGGACCACCACAGAGTAGGTATTATTTGGGTGGTATCATTCTCAGCGCTGTAGTGACACTTACATGGTGGTGGTGTGTTAGTGTGTGTTGTGCTGGTATGAGTGGATCAGACACAGCAGCGCTGCTGGAGTTTTAAAATACTGTGTTCACTCACTACCTAGTTGGTCCACCTTGTAGATGTAAAGTCGGAGACGATCGCTCATCTATTGCTGCTGTTTGAGTTGGTCATCTTCTAGACCTTCATCAGTGGTCACAGGATGCTGCCCACGGGGCGCTGTTGGCTGGATATTTTTTTGGTTGGTGGACTATTCTGGAGTCCAGCAGTGACAGTGAGGTGTTTAAAAACTCCATCAGCATTGCTGTGTCTTTTCCACTCATACCAGCGCAACACACACTAACTCACCACCACCATGTAAGTATCACTGCAGTGCTGAGAATGACCCACCACCCAAATAATACCTGCTCTGTAGTGGTCCTGGGAGAGTCCTGACCATTGAAGAACAGCAGGGGGCTAACAAAGCTTGCAGAGAAACAGATGGACTAAGTGGAGCTGATAAAATGGACAGTGAGTGTAGAAACAAGGAGGTGGTTTTAATGTCATGGCTGATTGGTATATATAGTTAAATTAAACAGTTTGGGTACTCCAGGCCCTTGATGATTATTGTGAAAAAGTAAAAAAAAAAAAAAAAGCAAACTTGAAAAAATGAAATGTTAATGCACAGTTACTTTAGATTTGTTAAACTTGGGTAAAAAAGTAATTGTTGTAATGTGCAAAAGTTTGGACACCCTTGTAAGTCATTATTTTGTATCATTTGTTTCTAGCCATGTAGAATTTCTTTGTGTTTGTTTAAGGCTGTGGCAGTGGCAGCAGTTAAGGCGGAGCTAGTAATAAGAAGGTTCACTGTTCAACATTGTCTGAGGTCTGAGCAAGGCCCATGATCCTCAATTGCTTGAATTGTACTCGTTTATATTTAGCAGACACTTTTATCCAAAGTGCCTTATAAATGTGGCCATCAACCCTAGGTTCTAAGCAGTTAAGAATGGACAAAAAAAATCAGCTTGCAAAACTGCAACAATTAGTGTCGTCAGATTCCAAATTATTAAAAAGTCTAATTAATAGGAAAGGTGATGAAACACAGTGCTAGACATGCCTCTGTCCAAACATTCGGGGTGTTTTACAGGCACCAAATAAAATAAAATCAAGTGTTTCATAGATTTTTGCATTTCACAAAGTGTTGTAACCTAGAGTTTATACATTCAGGATGCACATGACAGTACATTAGGATTTAATATCACACATTCAAAAGAAGCTATTAACCTTTAGCCTCCTACAGTCTTACACATTCAATATAAACAGTTTATATGTGATAACCACAGCTTAATTTATCTCCTTTCAGAGTGGTTTAGGACTACATGGACTCTTCAGGATGACCCTTGTAAGATGTACTATGAAGTCCTTGTTGTGAACCCAATCCTACTTGTGCCTCCAATGAAGGTTCAGATTTTGTTGCTTAGCTCATGTAATTGAAGCTAATAATCTGATGTGTTCATCTGACCTACTTAATCTGTCTCTCTTCACAGGCCATCACGATGACCCTCACCACTTTTATCACTGACCCTCTGAAACACTTAGGACAGGGCATTAGTGAGTTTCTTCGAGCCTTATTTAAGGACCTGCCAGTCACACTTCAAATCCCGGTTCTACTTTTGATCACGGCTGCTATTGTGGTAAGAACTTCAGTGTTTTAGCATCGCTTATGGAGTTATTGTTTATTGTTACATTCTGCTCATGATATTAAGGCTAATGCTATTGTTCTGCATTTAACAACATTTATCCAACATTACGGTTTTTGTCATTAAATGTTTATTTATTAGTATTTTAATGTCATGTTTTACACTTTTGGTTACATTCATGACAGGAACGATAATTACTCATTACACAAGATTCATTAGCTTACACCTAGATGATATAAAAATGTGATGTATTTAATGTTAAAATAAAACCAATAAAGGTAGGTTATGATTTTAAGTGTTTAGGCAAAAGTTGCATCCCTACTTTCAAATAGTGATCTTATAAATATATACAGTACATACACTAGCAGCACCCTAGTACCCACCTGCAGCACTTGAAATGGCTTAACCACCTGGGATACTATAGCAACCACATAGCAGTATACTATCAACCACCTGGGATGGCATACACAACACCTAAAACCTACTGGAACAGTATACTAACCACTAAGCAACATCTTAAATCTATGAGAGACCATAGCATCTATTTGGACCATAGCACCATTCCCATAGCAGCATAGATCCCTAAGCAACCACTTAGCAAAAAAGCAAGCTAAATTTAATCAACTTTTGGAGCCGCTCAGGTGGCACAGCGGTAAAAACACACACTGCAACCAGAGCTGGGATCTCGAATACATCGTATTGAATCTCAGCTCTGCCTTGTCGGCTGAGGATGAGCGGTCACATGAACAACGATTGGCCTGTTGTTCAGATGGGCGAGACTGAGGCGGATATGGGTCTCTCTCTGTCAGACTGGTGCAATTATGACCTCTGCTGGCTGATTAGAGGTGCCTACACAGAGATGAGGAAAGAGTGCTCTTAGGGTGTGTCTCCATACACAACGCTAGGTGGCACAACACTCGTCAATGTGTGGGTGATAAGATGCATATGCTGCCAAAGTGTCTGAGGGGGCGTGGGTTAGCTTCGATCTCCTCGGTCAGAGCAGGGATCGGCATAGGCGGAGAGGAAGCATGACGCAATTGGGCAATTGACGGGCTAAAGGGGGAGAAAATGCATTAAAACATTTTTTATCATTCTTTTTAGGATACTATAGCAACCAGCAAACAACACCATAAAAAAAATTATGGCTTTAAGGTAATCACATAGAAACCAGAGACCATAGCAATTACTTACACCCTTGCAATCATGTAAAATACTATAACACTCCAGCAACCAACTGGAATACCAAAGTAAAACAATTTACGAACTGTCTCAACTTTTTAACCTTTTTAGGTGTTCATGTACAGTTGTGGCCAAGCAGCGGTCCAGCATGCCTTTTTACGGCCTTTGCGAGGTGGTCGACGAGACCCTTTTGGTGGAATTGAGCAGCAACCACAAAATCCTCCATTGCAGGGGATGGAAGAAGAACAGAACAGAGCCCGGTGGGCAGGAGGTGATGCCAATCACCGCTTACAACCTAGACAGCTCGCTGGTCAAGAAGGGAACAGAGCCAACCAAAGGGCTAACCTACCTAACCAAGAGAACCACGAGCCTGAAGTTCGGCATGTAGAAACCTTGAGAAATGCAGACGATCTTTACCTCGGGGATGAGACTGACGTCCAAAATGTGGCTCCGGCTGAGGATTCAGTTCAACACGCAGAGGAAGAACCTGTGACTGACGACAATGTGACAACGAAGGAAAATGAGGCATCAGCTGAGAAGACGGTGCTAAAACCTCCTCAGGCTGCATCCAAGAGTAACGCTGCTAAAGGTGACAACGTAGATACCAAAACATCAGGAAATGCTACAAGTAATATGGTAAGCACTAAGTTAGCCTGTTATTAGCTTTAATATTAACTTAGAGCCATCTCATTTTGTGTGATGAATTAGTGATTAAGAAAAGTGCAACTCTTCTTATCCAATTAGTTTTTATTTACATTTACTTTGACTTTTATTTGATTGCAGACAGGATGAACCTGAGAGATTTCATGTTTTATCTGGTAAACTTCATTTCATTTATTAATAAACCTCCATTCCTGCATTTCAAACCTGCAACACATTCCAAAAAGTTGGGACAGTAAAGCATTTACCACTTTGTAATGTTGCCATTCCTTTTCACCACAATTAAAAGACGTTTTGGCACTGAGGAGACCAAGTGATTTAGTGTTTCAGCTTTTATTTTGTCCCATTCTTCCTGCAAACACGTCTTAAGATGTACAACAGTACGGGGTCGTCGTTGTCAATTTTTTTTTTTTTTTTTCAGAATTCTCCACACATTCTCTATTTGGGACAGGTCAGGACTGCAGGCAGGCCAGTCCAGTACCCGTACCCTCTTCTTTGAACTGCCTTTGTAATGTGTGCAGCATGTGGTTTTGCATTGTCTTGTTGAAAAATGCATGAATGTCCCTGGAAAAGATGACGTCTTGAAGGCAGCACATGTTGCTCTAAGATCTCGATGTACTTTTCTGCATTAATGCTGCCAACACAGAAATGTAAATGACCTTTGCCAAGGGCACTGACACAGCCTCATACCATGACAGACCCCGGCTTTTGGACTTGTTGCTGATAACAGTCTGGAAGGTCCTTTTCGTCTTTGGTCCGGAGCACACAGCGTCCATTTTGTCCGAAAAAGACCTGGAATGCTGATTCATCTGACCACAATACATGTTTCCACTGTGTGATGGTCCATCCTAGATGTCTCCGAGCCCAGAGAAGTCGACGCCGCTTCTGGACATGGTTAACATAAAGTTTTAAGTGGCATTTGTGCATGTAACTCTGTATTGTAGTGCTTGATAAAGGTTTGCCAAAGTAATCCCTCACCCATGTGGTTATATCAGCTATTGTTGAGTGGCGGTTCTTGATGCAGTGCCGTCTAGGGGAATGAAGATCACGGGCGTTCCGCTTAAGCTTGCACCCTTGGCCTTTACACACTGAAATTCCTCCAGATTCCTTGAACGGTTTAATGATATTATGCACTGTAGAGGGAGAAATATGCAAATCCCTTCCAATCTTTCTTTGAGGTTCATTGTTTTTAAACATTTCAATCATTTTCTCACACATTTTTTGACAAACTGGAGATCCTCTGATCATCTTTGCTCATCAGAGACTCAGTCTTTCCTGGACGCTGCTTTTGTACCAAACCATGATTACAATCACCTGTTTGGAATCACATCATTATTTAGTTTTTTCACCTCATTTCTAGCCCTAAATTGCCCCATCCCAACTTTTTTTGGAATGTGTTGCAGGCCTGAAATGCAGGAATGGAGGTTTATTTACAAATAAAATGTTGAGCAGACCCAACATGAAACATCTTGGGTTCAATCTGTCTGCAATCAAATAAAAGTCAAAGTAAATGTAATTTACTGTAATTTACACTGCATTTTTATTTTATTTACATTTTCCATGCTGTCCCAACTTTTTGATTTGGGGTTGTACTTATTCCTCTGCTAGGTATTTGTTTGTTTATATGATACATAGTTTTTAACATATGATCACAGAATCTATTCCAGATTGATTGGTCTGATTAAGAATGGCGTTCTTGTATCCAGCTTTTGAACTGCATCAGCAAGGTTAATGATTATCCGGTTAATCTAGTTAACCAACAAAGCAGTTGTTGCTTCGATAATACTGTCGGTCTCTTACTGTGAATTAAAATGTGTACAAATATGAAAAGTGGAAACAGGAAAACATTTTTAAAAAATTTATAATATTTTAATCAGTGGTTCTCAACCAGGGGGCCCCGGCCCACTAGGGTGCCTCAGTGAGCCTGAATTTGTTAGCTAACCATGATAATAGCCATAGCAGCTGACATGGCATTAAAAATTAAACAAACAAACCAATAGATTCAGTGAAATTCCCATGAGTGAGAACACAAGCCCTTTTGTTATTCTTATTGAAAGATAAGAATAATATCATAACTCCCCCCATTGGCACATTTTTTAACCTGGAGGTGTCGGGGGTCTAAGAGAAAAAAGGTTGAGAACTATGAATGTATTAAACATTAAAATTTTAAACAGTGAAGCTGTTTTGTGTCAGTATGGAGTCTGACTTCATGTAAACCTCTGCACATGTGGATCTGTGTGCAACATAATTACAAAAATATGTATGTTTTGCACCATACCCCACTATAAAAGAAGAACTCAGCTTAAGTTTGAAGTCTGCATTTGGAACACAGAACTAGTTGGACCAGTTTTACTATTTATCAACACTAGCTTGGATATCAAAGCAAACACCTGGCAACCTAGCAACCATCTAGTGACAACTAAGATACCTCATCAACCAGATAAAATACAACTCCAAATCAGAAGAAGTTGGGACAGTATGGAAAATGCAAATAAAATATAAACACAGTGTTCCTTACATTTACTTTGACTTTTATTTGATTGCAGACAGGTTGAACCTGAGATATTTCATGTTTTGTTGGCTCAACTTCATTGCCTTTTATTAATAAACATCCATCCCTGCATTTCAGGCCTGCAACACATTCAAAAAAAAGTTGGGAAAGAGGCAATTTAGGGCTAGTAATGAGGTAAAAAAACTAAATAATGATGTGATTCCAAACAGGTGATTGTAATCATGGTTTGGTACAAAAGCAGCATCCAGGAAAGGCTGAATCTTTGATGAGCAAAGATGATCAGAGGATCTCCAGTTTGTCAACAAATGTGTGAGAAAATGATTGAAATGTTTAAAAACAATGTACCTCAAAGAAAGATTGGAAGGATTTTGCATATTTCTCCCTCTACAGTGCATAATATCATTAAACCATTCACAGAATCAGGAGGAATTTCAGTGCGTAAAGGCCAAGGACGCAAGCTTAAGCTGAACACTTGTGATCTTTGATCCCTCAGACGGCACTGCATCAAGAACCGCCACTCAACAATAACTGATATAACCACATGGGTGAGGGATTACTTTGGCAAATGTTTGTCAAGCACTACAATACAGAGTTACATGCACAAATACCACTTATAACTTTACTGTGTAAAAAAGGAGCCCTATGTTAACCATGTCCAGAAGCGGCATCGACTTCTCTGGGCTCGGAGGCATCTAGGATGGATCACACAGTGGAAACGTGTATTGTGGTCAGAGGAATCAGCATTCCAAGCCTTTTTGGAAAAAATGGACGCCGTGTGCTCCGGACCAAAGATGAAAAGGACCATCCAGACTGTTATCAAAAGTCCAAAAGTCAGGGTCTGTCATGGTATGGGGCTGTGTCAGTGCCCTTGGCAAAGGTCATTTATACTTCTGTGTTGGCAGCATTAATGCAGAAAAGTACATCGAGATCTTAGAGCAGCATATGCTGCCTTCAAGACGTCATCTTTTCCAGGGACGTCCATGCATTTTTTCAACAAGACAATGCAAATCCACATGCTGCACACATTACAAAGACATGGCTGTGGAAGAAGAGGGTACGGGTACTGGACTGGCTTGCCTGTGGAACGTGACAATCACTTGGTCTCCTCGGTGCCAAAATGTCTTTTAAGTGTGGTGAAAAGGAATGGCGACATTACAAAGTGGTCAATGCTTTACTGTCCCAACTTTTATTGGAATGTGTTGCAGGCCTGAAATGCAGGAATGGATGGTTAATAATAAATGAAATGAAGTTGAGCAGATAAAACATGAAATATCTCAGGTTCTTCCTGTCTGCAATCAAATAAAAGTCAAAGTAAATAAAAGATTAGTTTTTGTTTACTTTAGATGTGTTTTTTAATATTTGCGTAGTCACTTTATTGTATGTTTTGTTTATAGGTGGGGGATTTGGCAACAGCTTCAGTCACGTCGGTGAAAACGGACAGTGTGGAAAACATTGGTGTTCCAGTTCAAGAAACAAATTCATAATTATTAAACTTCATTGTAGCTTTTTTAAATTACCATGGTACCATGTTTATAACTTGGCTTTTTTTTCCATGCTGTTGCACAAACGATGAGGTAAAGATTATTACTGATTGAAACACTAAGTGAAACTACAGCCTAGCCATTGGGGGGTGCACTTGTCAGTGCGCTCTCAGTGTCGACCCCAGGCTCAGATAAAAATAAAGAGGGTTGCGTCAGCATCAGGAAGGACATCCAGCGTAATAACTGTGCCAAATCAGGTATGTGGACTTGAATGATCCACTGTGGTGACTAGTAAATACCAAAAGTCTGTAAACACATGGTTTGACAGGTTTGGTAGACAGATAGAGGAACTTCAGTGGCCTACACAGAAACCTGACTTCACAAAGCTTACAAATGGACACAGTGGGGACAAAAAAGAAAAGTAAAGGCTGTTAAATTTGAAGTTTATTTTTTACCTCTGGTTACGGTCTTTAAAGTTCCAAGCATGTCTGCTTGAGTATAAATTGAAACCATAATCTTACAAAAAAATAGGTGGTTTAGCTACTTTATCTTGCTTATAGGATGTATTTTTTAATTATTGAGTTATTTGCATATCATTAATAAATCAAGTTATTTTTAAGTATATTTCTTCTTGTGTATGGGTATTAATCAAGGTCAGATTATCTCAACCTTTATCTACAGGTGAACTGAACTGGACAGATTTTAGCCAGATTCTAAAATGGCATTTTTAGTCATTTTTAAGCAATGGGCTTGTTAAGTCTGACGTCACACGTGACGTTCGGACCATTTCCGGGTCCAAACGCAAACAACTATGATATGATAAGATAAGATAAGGCTGAACCTCTGAACCTTTGTATATATATTGTAAAAGCAATATTGCACTAATTGTAATTTTCTATGTTTATTGTCATAAATATTTCCTGTTTGGTTAAATAATACTTATTTGAAGTGGAGACTTGGTATTTTAACTATTGATAATTTTTCCTGGTAATCAATGTATGCTGTTATTCATTAGTCCTCTTGGACTAGCCAACTTGGACCCGGATGTGACGTTTCATAAGGTCGACACGTCACGACTTAACAAGCGGATAGAACACGAGAGGGAGTGTGTTATCGTGAATGACATCACAGCCGTGATGTTATTCACGATAACACACGACCTCGAGTGTTCTATTGCTTTTATACAACAGTTTTTACAAAATAAAGAAAGAAAATAAATCAAAGAAGCCCTGAATTTCATATTAAATATGCTTTAATATTGATGATACCTTCCGCCAAAAAGTAGTTCCACAACGAATATAAAGTTTAACACTACAAAGCACACATCCCAAGTTGCAAAAACTCATTTCAGTGAGGTAAGAACAACAACAAGAAAAGGGTAAGAACCTCCGAAGGGAAAAAAAGAAATAAAAAAACCTCTTGCACACACCAGAGGATA
Organism: Trichomycterus rosablanca; assembly: GCF_030014385.1. Taxonomy (NCBI): domain Eukaryota; kingdom Metazoa; phylum Chordata; class Actinopteri; order Siluriformes; family Trichomycteridae; genus Trichomycterus; species Trichomycterus rosablanca. Next base: position 12,636,773 of record NC_086004.1, on the reverse strand, counting down.
TACGGGTGATAACTCTTAGAAGCTGCTAACTGGGCTATTATGCTAACTGTTCGCGTTACAAACACATTAAAGTTCCCTACATAGTGCACTAGAATGTGTATCATCACGGATTTATGTTCGCTACACAGTGCACTAGATAGTGAATTAGACAATTGGTTATGTTCCCTATACAGTGCGATAGATAGATTGTATATCAGATCACGGATTTAAAACGTGATCGGGAGCTGTGTCGCCTGCGTGCACGTTTGTGTGTGAAGTATTATTAAAAAGAAATACAGGAGATAAACTGTTCAGTAGAGCTTTGTTTTATTGCATCCTTAAACTGAACCCACGCATGCGTATACGGCATCAAGCATAACTCCGTATTCTGTGTTAACCCTTTAACGTCTTAAAGGCATATTACAACAGTGTGCATGCAGCTTGTCGTTACTGGCAACGCGTCAGCGGAGTAATACCGTTGTGGTGTGAAAAGCCCGTGCTGTTGTCACGAATATCAGCACGGTTAGAAGGCTTCTCAACCAATCAGATTGTACGGTCGGAACTAACTGTTGTATAAAATAGCAATATACACCGATCAGGCATAACATTACACTCACTGTCCATTTTATCAGCCCCACTTACCATATACAGGTTCTTCTAAAAAAATTAGCATATTGTGATAAAGTTCATTATTTTCCATAATGTAATGATAAAAATTAAACTTTCATATATTTTAGATTCATTGCACACCAACTGAAATATTTCAGGTCTTTTATTGTTTTAATACTGATGATTTTGGCATACAGCTCATGAAAACCCAAAATTCCTATCTCAAAAAATTAGCATATTTCATCCGACCAATAAAAGAAAAGTGTTTTTAATACAAAAAAAGTCAACCTTCAAATAATTATGTTCAGTTATGCACTCAATACTTGGTCGGGAATCCTTTTGCAGAAATGACTGCTTCAATGCGGCGTGGCATGGAGGCAATCAGCCTGTGGCACTGCTGAGGTGTTATGGAGGCCCAGGATGCTTCGATAGCGGCCTTAAGCTCATCCAGAGTGTTGGGTCTTGTGTCTCTCAACTTTCTCTTCACAATATCCCACAGATTCTCTATGGGGTTCAGGTCAGGAGAGTTGGCAGGCCAATTGAGCACAGTAATACCATGGTCAGTAAACCATTCACCAGTGGTTTTGGCACTGTGAGCAGGTGCCAGGTCGTGCTGAAAAATGAAATCTTCATCTCCATAAAGCTTTTCAGCAGATGGAAGCATGAAGTGCTCCAAAATCTCCTGATAGCTAGCTGCATTGACCCTGCCCTTGATAAAACACAGTGGACCAACACCAGCAGCTGACATGGCACCCCAGACCATCACTGACTGTGGGTACTTGACACTGGACTTCAGGCATTTTGGCATTTCCTTCTCCCCAGTCTTCCTCCAGTCCCTGGCACCTTGATTTCCGAATGACATGCAAAATTTGCTTTCATCCGAAAACAGTACTTTGGACCACTGAGCAACAGTCCAGTGCTGCTTCTCTGTAGCCCAGGTCAGGCGCTTCTGCCGCTGTTTCTGGTTCAAAAGTGGCTTGACCTGGGGAATGTGGCACCTGTAGCCCATTTCCTGCACACGCCTGTGCACGGTGGCTCTGGATGTTTCTACTCCAGACTCAGTCCACTGCTTCCGCAGGTCACCCAAGGTCTGGAATCGGCCCTTCTCCACAATATTCCTCAGGGTCCGGTCACCTCTTCTCGTTGTGCAGCGTTTTCTGCCACACTTTTTCCTTCCCACAGACTTCCCACTGAGGTGCCTTGATACAGCACTCTGGGAACAGCCTATTCGTTCAGAAATTTCTTTCTGTGTCTTACCCTCTTGCTTGAGGGTGTCAATGATGGCCTTCTGGACAGCAGTCAGGTCGGCAGTCTTACCCATGATTGCAGTTTTGAGTAATGAACCAGGCTGGGAGTTTTTAAAAGCCTCAGGAATCTTTTGCAGGTGTTTAGAGTTAATTCGTTGATTCAGATGATTAGGTTAATAGCTCGTTTAGAGAACCTTTTCATGATATGCTAATTTTTTGAGATAGGAATTTTGGGTTTTCATGAGCTGTATGCCAAAATCATCAGTATTAAAACAATAAAAGACCTGAAATATTTCAGTTGGTGTGCAATGAATCTAAAATATATGAAAGTTTAATTTTTATCATTACATTATGGAAAATAATGAACTTTATCACAATATGCTAATTTTTTTAGAAGGACCTGTAGAAGCACTTTGTAGTTCTGTAGTCCATCTGTTTCTCTACATACTTTTTTAGCCTGCTTTCACCCTGTTCTTCAATGGTCAGGACCACCACAGAGTAGGTATTATTTGGGTGGTGGATGATTCTCAGCACTGCAGTGACAATGACATGGTGGTGTGTTAGTGTGTGTTGTGCTGGTATGAGTGGATCAGACACAGCAATGCTGGTGAAGTTTTTAAACTCTTTTAGGACTCTCCTGCAAATTAGATTGTAAATCTCAGTGAGATTAATTTCCTGGTTAAATAAATAAATAAAATAAATAAACACCTCACTGTCACTGCTGAACTGAGAATAGTCCACCAACCAAAAACATCCAGCCAACAGCTCCCCATGGGCAGCGTCCTGTGACCACTGATGAAGGTCTAGAAGATGACCAACTCAAAGAGCAGCAACAGATAAGCAATTGTCTCTGACTTTACATCTACAAGGTGGACCAACTAGGTAGGAGTGTCTAATAGAGTGGACAGTGAGTGGACACAGTATTTAAAAACTCCAGCAGCACTGCTGTGTCTGATCCACTCATACCAGCACAACACACACTAACACACCACCACCATGTCATTGTCACTGCAGTGCTGAGAATCATCCACCATCTGAATAATACCTGCTCTGTGTTGGTCCTGTGGGGGTCCTGACCATTAAAGAACTGCATATAATTCAGGCTAATGTAAAATAATGAGATTGTTTTTGACACTTATACACTAAAAAACACAAATATAATATAAAAACAGTTAAATACAATAAACCCTGCTTTTTACCTTTACTTCTTTATTGTTGCCTTATGCTTTTTAGTCTTGAAGATGCTTGATCTTGGAATACCATATTCTGTTCAGTAAAGGCGCATTCACATGAAAAGTGACAAAACCGCTTTTGCGCTGGCTGTGCCGTTCTTTCCTATGGAGTGTAGCGGTGCACAAAGCTTAACATGACATTGTACTAAAATGACAAACGAGGAATCATTAGTGGAGAGAGTAGTAAGAATTAAGGTTGGTTTAGTGTTTTTATGCTGTTCTTTTAACACATTTAGTCACATTAAGCTTTTCTTAACTATAAGCATTTTAGACTCTTGGAAATGTTGATTCTTACAATTTCTCAGCACCCTGAGCTGTAACACAAGTTTAAAAGTGAAACAGTAGAAAAATCCATCTAAAGACAGATACATGTGGACGCTTTTTAGAGTGAATTTGATGGTTATTGCACACAAATACAAGCACACGGCAAGCCGTAGCCTAGTGGTTAAGGTACTGGACTAGTAATCAGAAGGTCGCTGGTTCAAGCCCCACCACTGCCAGGTTGCTGCTGTTGGGTCCTTGAGCAAGACCCTTAACCCTCAATTGCTCAGACTGTATACTGTAACTGTAATGTAAGTCGCTTTCGATAAAGGCGTCTGCTAAATGCAGAAAATGTAAATGCTTATTCGTCTCATATTCGCACTTTGCTGAACAAAGCGGAAGTCGCACACACGTTGAGTTTAAGGTAAACGTCGAGTTTAAGGGTATAAATTTCTCAACAAAGGGCGTCGAGTTTTAAAGATTTCGAGTACCACAAGGTACCACTGTACATTTTTGCTGCAGATCCTAAACCTTTATAAGTTGGTTTATCAAAACGGAGCCTTTTAGCTTATGCTTGCTTCTCTGTTTGACCAGAAAGAGACACGCTGTGCTGTTCCTGTTTATTTTAAGTCAGTTTGGTTACCACTGAAAGGGTGTTCTATTCAGTACAGCAAAACCTTGCCCTCTGAAGAGCTTCTGATTTTGCGATTGGTCAAAAACTTCTGGTCAGTAAACGTCAGTCTTGTAGTGATTTGCTGGTAAGTGGTCAGTTATTTAACCTTCTAAAGTTAAAAGGTGCTGGGAATGGGAATGAAAACCTGAAGAATGGAGATGTTTGTCAGAAATGTCACTTCTACAAAGTAAGTAGTTCTATTGTATTGATTGCTCTGATTTACACACATTTATTGTTGCAGTATTACTCCAGTATGAAACTTTAACTTGGACTCTAGTATTGTTAGAATTTTGTATCTCTGTAATACTCTGGTTAAAAACGGGCGTGTTTTTTTTTTTTAGCTTGTACTGTAGGTTTTTTACAGAGTATTAGGATTTGAAAGTGCAAATATGTTTTGATTGCCCGGGCATAACCTTGGACTTTACCCATACAAGCACTGTTCTTAACATGAACGGGCAAATACTCAAGTGCTGGTTCAATTCATTTATTGAAACCAGCACACACAGCATAAATACTTCCTTTTTTATATAAAATGAGCTGTTCATTACCTCCTTGATTGGAAAATAGCCCTGTCATGATTAATTTTGCTGTACTGTTTCCTATTGTGGTCTTGAAACAGTTTTAGTGTTTAGGCATAACATTATGACCACCTTCCTAATATTGTATTGATGCACTGTGTATTCTGACACCTTTCTATCAGAACCAGCATTAACTTCTTCAGCAATCTGAGCTACATTAGCTCGTCTGTTGGCCTTCGCTCCCCACGTGCATCAGTGAGCCTTGGCTGCCCATGACCCTGTCGCCGGTTTACCACTGTTCCTTCCTTGGACCACTTTTGATAGATACTGACCACTGCAGACCGGGAACATCCCACAAGAGGTGCAGTTTTGGAGATGCTCTGACCCAGTCGTCTAGCCATCACATTTGGCCCTTGTCAAACTGACTGAAATCCTTACGCTTGCCCATTTTTCCTGCATCACAGAACACATCAACTTTGAGGATAAAATGTTCACTTGCTGCCTAATATATCCCACCCACTACCAGGTGCCGTGATGAAGAGATAATCAGTGTTATTCACTTCACCTGTCAGTGGTCATAATTATAATGTTTGGTCAGTGTATGCAAGAAGAACCATGAAAAAGCTCAGTATTTTGTGGAAACGGGATAAAACAATTCCCAAAGCTGGCATGCAGACCTGTACATCATTTATAGTGTATAAAATGTCTCTTTCAGTAGTCCAGTGTCCATGAGTGCTGATTCCACATGGGAGCAAACCCTGAGAGATGACCTAAGATATTATTTTATGAGTCCCTGTGAGAAATACAAAGCACGACGACAACTACCATGGAAGCTAACTGTGCAGATTTTAAAAATAATCATGATAACAACACAGGTAACATTAAGTATGTTGACGATATCCGTGCAACTACTGTATGCCTTTTGATAATAACTAATCTGTTCTCCCTACTCCATTCAAAGCTTGTTTTGTTTGGACTTAACAACCAGCTTGTTGTGACCTATAAAGAAGAGAACTTAATGGCCTTCAAGAATTTGTTTCTGAAGAGCTACAGTGGTGTGGATGAGGATGACTACAGTGTGGCTGTCTTCACCAAACAAAGCGTCTATGATAATATGTACTACGTCATCGATCAGGTTTGGTTTCTGTTTGTTCTATCTGAGTTTTTTTTACAAAGATATACTTTATTTGTCATATATACATATACAGGTGTACAGTACAATAAAATTCTTTCTTCGCATATCCCAGCTTGTTTGGAAGCTGGGGTCAGAGCGCAGGGTCAGCCATCATACGGCGCCCCTGTAAATGACAGGGTTAAGGGCCTTGCTCAAGCACCCAACAGTGGCTGCATAGCAGAGCCTGGATTTGAACCTCCAATCTTCCTGTTGATAGCCTAAAGCTCTAACCACTAGGCTACCACTGTCCCTCTGTACCATGTTATGTTACAAACATTCATTTACCCCGTGACACTCATTGGATAAGCGGTTAAGAGTGAGTGAGTGAGTGATAAAACAGCAGTTAACATGCCCCTGTCTTGCTTATTATGAAACATGTAGGCATTAAATTTTAAATCAAGATATATTTGAAGAAAACAATAAGTAATTTAATTAGCAATAACAGCACAATGCATACATTTAATGAAGGTCTAGTATTTAAATTTTTTGGAACTGAGTGTTGAATATTCATCTATGACAAATGTCAAGCTAGTGTGGCATGATGGTAAGAGCCACGCTGCGGATAACAGTCCCATCGGGTTCGATTCCTGAGCAGGGCTCACAAATACAAAAGACGCATGGCATTACGTGAACCTAGCCATTGTAGAAGCAGCCAAAAGGATTTGTTTATGTATCAATGACCAATAAGAGTTCAGAAATTGCGAAAGAAGATTTTTTTTCTATTTTATTTATGCATTTTCTTCCAATTCAGTGGAGTTCAGAATCTCGGCGCTGGTGTGCTAACAGAATATCTTGTTGCGCCGTCTGGGCGAGATATTCTAGTTTTAAATGTACAGTGTGAAATTTTTGTTTTAAAGCTTTTAAAATTGGATTTAATAGTAAGCAATTATTTTTACCACCCAGAAGATATGGAACAGCACACATGAATCAACTGCATGTGATTCAAAATTGATTTGAATCATATGACGGTAAAACTACTAATTAACAATTCTACACCTCTACTAATGGTGTACTAGACATGGGAACATTTTTCCATCTTTCCACCAGTGTTGGTAAGCCTCTGCTCTCTGAATTCTAAAGACTGGGGTGAATAAAAATCCAAATAAATGATCAGTTGAAATACTCAACTCACCAACAACTATGGCCTTGTAATCATCAGAAACAATCTAATGTTTGATGTAAACTTTCCCGGGTTTTGGTCTTTTGGTCCTGGGTGTTGTAAAGTTTGAGACAATGTCTATTGTAAAAAGCACTATACAAATGAATTTGACTGGACTTGCTGTGATTTAAACCTTTATGTGTGTGTACATTATGAAGCTTTCCGAAATAAACTAAAACTAAGTATAAATAAATTAAAATCTGTACTGCAGTATTCTCAGTTGGATCAGTTATCTGTGGCTACTGTTGGCTATGCTGAGGAGGATGGACAACTACTTCCTTTAGTCATCTGTAAGGAATACTACAAACAGGGCAGCTTGGAGCGGCCAGAGGAGTACGATATAGATGCCCAAACTGAGACAGGTCATTTATTCATTTATTTGCATGTTTATTTGTCTTTAAAATTACTATTAGAAATAATAAGGGGTCAGATACTTTTACTGACAATAGTTGTTATATTAGTTGACAGTTAAAATGTACATGCAGTTAGGAAGCACATGTTGTTTCGTTGGTGGCTATATCCTTTGTTAATATGAGAAAAATGCAATGTACATTTAAATGCATACATGTACGTGTGTTCGGGTTCTGGCTTTTGAAAGCTAATAACACATTTGTTCAGTACTCTGGTTATACATTTCTCATTAAGATTCTCTTTTAATTCTACCACAATCTCATCCAGAGCAACTTATAGAAGTGCTTCCACAGTACACATTTCCCTACTCTTGCTTAAGTAGACAACAGTCCAAGGATACAAATCTGCTTAAACCTGTCAGATCAATGGAATAGGCAGAATACTTAAAAAAAAAAAAAAAAAAAAAATTTATACAACACGTGTCAAAGTCAAGGCCCGTCATTTTATGTGGCCTGCGAGAGCTTAAAAGACGTATAATTAGCTGCGTCCGAAACCGCACACTTCCATACTGAACAGTACACGAAAGCAGTATGCGAGAGTGGTTAGTGTGTCCGAATATGTATTATACATTAAACAGTATGCGAAAAGTACCCGGATGATCTACTGCCTGGGCAGCCAATTTTTGAGTATGCAAATGATGCACACATACGGTCCGATAATCTATCACATAATTCAACTGGAGCTGCAAAGAAAGAAAGAAGTTAATTTTGTCGGATTTTAAAATTGTTATAACTGTGGGGATGAGACGTCATGCATCACGTGATGTTGGTAGTATGTACGAGGTTGCGTGCATACTGCACACTTGCGTACTGAAAGAGCGTACTGCTTTAAGCATACTACGTACTGAAAGTGCGCACTACATCGAATCTAGTATGTACTGTTCAAGTATGCATTTTCAGATGCAGCCATTGTCTTGAAATACACAAAAATTTTACATAAACCGCATCTCCCACAATGCATGCCGATTTTGTGACCCTCAAAGTGACCGCAGGCCACCACTAGATGGCGGTGTTTCTATATTAATATTTAACTGATGCGGTTTTCCAACAAGTGATGTTGAGAAATATTTACAAATAATCCCAACTTGTACAAGAAGAGAAAACTGAAGCAGAATGAAGGTAATTTAATGAAAGATGGGAAAGTGAATACAAGTTTGTGCTTCGAGAAGAAAAAACGGTACGTCTCTTGTGTTATGAGGCCGTGACTGTGGTAAAGGAGTACAATATGTAAATATACAGTATACATTTGGCATTTTGACACCAAACACAGTTTTTGCCTCCAAGAAAAACAACAAATTGTCCAAAAAAAGTGCTTAGTAAAGAAGTGGATCTACAGTATAATAGTCTTTTGAAGATGGTGAGAGATTGATGCGTGCGTCTTCCTTGAGTTTTGATTGGAGGATCAAGACGAGCGGAGCGACTTGTAGCTTTGAGGTTGCGTGGAACAGAGAAGGGTTTTGAGTTAGTTCTTTAAGGTAGCTTGGGGCCAGGTCCTTTGCTTATTTAAAATGTAGTGGAAAAATGTAGTACAGAGTTCAGAATGTTCAGCGAGTGCTACTGATAGCGGCTTCAGAATACAAAACAATGATAACACGTTGTGATGTGTTCAGGGTCCTTGCTATAGCAGATATGATACTGACAACAGTTTGGAGAGTAAGCTTGGACCCAGTATGTCTGAAATGTTTTCTATTCCTGTGTTGATTAGAAATAGAAAGAATAGAACGCATTCAGCATATCAAGTCAACCAGTCTAACCTCGTACCTGTACCACGACAACCTCGGGCTGTCCCAGGGGCTCCTGTGGTTCCTTTAAAGCTAGCTCTGCTTAATATTAGATCTCTAGCCAATAAATCATTTTTAGTGAATGACATAATTCTATCCTACAGTTTAGATTTTCTGTTTCTAACTGAAACATGGTTAGCAGAAGGCAGCAGTGCTACTGTTCTTAATGAAACAGCACCAGCAAACTTCGGTTTTATGAATGTGTGTCGAAGTGGTAGAAAAGGTGGAGGAGTAGCTGCCTTATTTAAAGATGTATTCCAGTGCAAAGAGACTGTACTTGGCAATTTTATGTCTTTTGAATACCTCTGTTTTATTTTGAAGGGTACTCCCAAAATTTTATTTTTAACCATTTATAAACCTCCAAGATACTCTGCACATTTTATAGATGAATTTACTGAACTACTGTCAGTTATCTCCACTGAGTACAGCTTCTTCATCATAACTGGGGATTTTAACATCCACTTAGATAATAACAAGGACAATAACACCAAAGAACTTTTTGGACTTTTTGACACATTTGGTCTATTGCAACATGTGAAAGGGCCTACACATACTCGAGGGCACACTCTGGATCTAGTTATTTCTAAAGGTCTTAACATTTCTTCTGTTATGGTCAAAGACTTGGCCCTCTCTGATCATTTTTGTGTCTTCTTTGAAATGCTGATCACTCCAGATGCTCAAACTAGCTCTGTTTCTGTTAAGAAAAGGTGCATAAATGAAAGCACTAGTTCTCAGTTTATGGAGGCCATAGCTATATCACCAACTTTTATTGCAGAGTCAGTTAATGAACTCCTGGATAAATTTAACATGAAAATATTGACTGTCATGGATGTGGTTGCCCCTGTAAAAGTCATGAAAACGTTGAGCAAACAGAAAGCACCATGGCGTAACACAATGATGGTAATAGCTCTGAAAAGAGAATGCAGGAGAGCTGAACGTAAGTGGAGGAAAACTAAACTTCAAATCCACTATGATCTCTATAAGCAAAGCCTTTGTAGTTTTAACTCGGAGTTATGCAGGGCTAGACAGCTGCACTTCTCTAAGATCATTAACAGGAACATCAACAACACCCGCACTCTCACACCAGAACTTCTGTCCACAGAGAAATGTAATGAAGTTGCTCATTTCTTCTGTGAAAAAATCCAAACTATTAGACTGACCATCAACGCCACTCAGTCAAACGATGAAACCATGCTGCCCCTACAGACACTTAGAAATAACATGACTATTATGTCACAATTTAATACAATAGACCAAAAAACACTGGAGAGAACAGTTCAGCATCTTAAATCATCGACATGTTGTCTCGACATACTGCCATCTGAATTTTTTTAAACTATTTTTAACTCTGTAAAAACTGATTTGCAACAAATAGTTAATGGCTCACTAGAATCAGGCGTTTTCCCAAAGTCACTGAAAACAGCTGCCATTAAGCCATTCCTAAAAAAGAGAACTCTGGATGCGTCTGTGTTAAACAACTACAGGCCGATCTCAAATCTTCCTTTCATAGCCAAGATCATTGAGAAAGTTGTTTACAATCAAGTCAGCAGTTTTTTGAATTCCAGTGGTTATTTTGACAAATTTCAGTCAGGCTTTCGACCTCACCACAGCACTGAAACGGCTCTCATAAAAGTGTTAAATGATCTACGGCTGAATACTGACTCGGGTAAAATATCAGTTCTGGTTTTACTGGATCTTAGTGCTGCCTTTGACACTGTAGATCATAGAATATTGCTGGATAGGTTGGAAAACTGGGTTGGACTTTCCGGAACAGTCCTTAATTGGTTCAGGTCTTATTTAGAAGACCGGAGTTACTTCGTCACTATTGGCAGCTGTGAATCCGGCAGGGTAACTATGACATGTGGAATCCCCCAGGGATCAGTTCTCGGACCTCTTCTGTTCAATCTTTATATGCTGCCATTAGGCCAAATGCTACAGGATAACAACATTGATTACCATAGTTATGCAGATGACACACAGATATATCTGGCTCTCTCACCAGATGATTACAGCCCAATAGATTCACTGTGTCAGTGTCTGGAGGACATCAATAACTGGATGAGCCAGAATTTTTTACAGTTAAATAAGGACAAAACAGAGATTGTTGTGTTTGGTAGCAAAGAAAAGAGGACCAGTGTCAGTGAACACCTCAGTTCCCGGGCTCTAAAAACCAAAGACCAAGTCTGAAATCTTGGCGTTCTAATAGACTCAGATCTCACATTCACCAGCCATATAAAAACCATCACCAAAACAGCCTTCTACCATCTTAGAAATATAGCCAAAATCAAGGGTCTAGTGTGCCAACAAGACCTAGAGAAGCTGATCCATGCTTTTATCTCCAGTAGGGTGGACTATTGTAATGGTCTCTTAACTGGACTTCCCAAAAAGACCATGAAACAGTTACAGCTCATTCAGAACGCTGCTGCTAGAGTTTTAACTAAGACGAAGAGAACTGAGCACATCACTCCAGTTCTAAAATCTCTACACTGGCTTCCAGTTAGTTACAGAATAGAATTTAAAGTGCTGCTACTGGTCTATAAATCACTGAATGGGTTCGGCCCAGAATACATCTCAGAAATGTTTAGAGAATATAAACCCAGTAGATCTCTTAGATCCATGGACTCAGGTCAGCTAGTTGAGCCCAGAGTCCAAACTAAACACGGTGAAGCAGCATTTAGCTGTTGGGCTGCATATAACTGGAACAGACTGCCAGGAGATATTAGATGTTCCTCAAATGTAGAAATCTTTAAATCCAGGTTAAAAACATTTCTTTTTTCTTGTGCCTATGATTGAGCTCGAAATTTTTGCCATTACCCTCATTTTACCATATTTCTTTTAGTTTTTCATGCTCTTCTAAATTGTAGTGTATATTTTACTATATTTTCTTTTAGTTTTCATGTTCTTAATTTTTTATCTCTCTTGTTTTAATTTCATATTCCCTAAATTAATTTTTTTTTATTATCTCTAGTTTGAATTTCATGTTCTTAATTGTAACTAAATGTTTGCAAGAAGTCTTTCTGAGGTTTTAGATCTCAGGAATGTTTTAATGCTTTTAATTAATTTTTTTTTCCTTATGTAAAGCACTTTGAATTGCCACTGTGTATGAAAGGTGCTATACAAATAAACTTGCCTTGCCTTGCCTTGCCTTGCCTTTGTTGTTTTCAACTGAATGGGGGCAGCTACAAAAAGCCAGTGAAGAGAACACAGCAGTAGGGTGATAGTGTCTGTAAAATCTTTGATAGGATGTTTTAAATAAGCATAAAACTGAATTTTTAAATGCATACAAATATATTGTGACTATTTTTAGATTGCTTAACTTTGAATGCCAAATCCGCTGCAACATGGCGAGTACATAATGCCTCATTTTTTGAGCTGGACTTTTACAGGTATGTACACTACTACTTGAAGTCTTTCCACTACATTTTTCCACTACATTTCAAAGCATGACTGTGGGTATTTGCTTCATTCAGCCCCTAGTAAAACACTGACTAGGCAAAACATTATGACCACTGACAGGTTAGTGAATAACACTGATTATCTCTTCATCACAGCACCTGTTAGTGGGTGGGATATATTAGGCAGCAAGTGAACATTTTATCCTCAATTTTGATGTGTTAGAAGCAGGAAAAATGGGCAAGCGTAAAGATTTAAGACAGTTTGACAAGGGTCAAATTGTGATGGCTAGCCGACTGGGTCAGAGCATCTCCAAAACTGCAGCTTTTGGGGTGTTCCCAGTCTGCAGTGGTCAGTATCTATCAAAAGTGGTCCAAGGAAGGAACAGTGGTAAACCGGCAACAGGGTCATGGGCGGCCAAGGCTCATTGATGCACGTGGGGAACGAAGGCTGGCCCGTGTGGTCCGATCCAACAGACGAGCAACTGTAGCTCAAATTGCTGAAGAAGTTAATGCTGGTTCTGATAGAAAGGTGTCAGGATACACAGTGCATCACAGTTGCAGGGCTGTCATAGGTGGTCATAATGTTATGCCTAATCGGTGTATTTCAATTAATCCAAAAGGTGTTGGATACAATTAAAGACAGAACTTATTGCACCCCAGTTTTGCATTTTACAGCAGTTTTGGCAACCTGTCCTGACACTTTGCTGCAGGAAATGGGAACTCAGGAATAAGTGTAGCAACTACAATCAAATGACTTGACATATGCACTATGTTTTAGCCCTTGTGTGGCCTTTTTGCCTAAGTATCATTGCTTCTACAGTTGACCTGGGCTGTTCTAGCAGGACAGAAATGTAATTAAGGCTAACTAAATTACCAAAAGGGTGCCACTCTACAGCAATGCCACTTTAAAAGTAGCTGAGCACTTTAGCCTGACCCATTACACTGCTACTGCTAATGTGACTCTGATGCAATTGCGTGGTACATGCACTAAAAAACTGATCCCACTAATTGGATGGAGTATCCACATACTTTTAATGCAGTGAATTTTCCAACATATGCGTCTGACTGTATTGTTATATATTAGGACACTTAAACCACTTTGTTTCTTGCCCATAACAGACTCATCATGATTGAGATCTCTTTTCCGCTTAAAGGAATAAACCTACAAACAGTTCTTTCACATGAGTTGCCTGACTGTTACATTTTCAATGTTACGGTAAGATGGGTTTGAATTGGTAAACTATACACTGGTATAATTCAGGGTCCAATGTTAAGTCCATTGTCTAAATGTTTTCCAGATAACGTTTGACAATCGGTGTCATAGTGGAAAAGTAAAAATTACCCTGGATATTGATGCTGTTAGCAGTGCGTGCAAAAACTGGAAGATTTCAGGAACAGGTATGTATGTCAAATTTATATATGTCACAAATAAATAACTATTTAAAATAATTAAAAAGCAGGTTATAAAAATATATTGTTTTAACTCTTCAAAAACAACTGAACAAAAAGGTGTTAATAAAAGAGAAATCAAGGGGAGAAAATCCCTGCTTTTTATTGTTTGAAATATTACTCCATCCATCCATCCATCCATCTAACCATCTAACCATCCATCCATCCATCCATCCATCCATCCATCATCCATCATCCATCCATCCATCCATCCATCTATCTAACCAACAATCCATCCATCCATCCATCCATCCATCCATCTAACCATCCGTCCATCCATCCATCTAACTAACCAACAATCCATCCATCCATCCATCTAACCATCCATCCATCCATCTAACCAACCATCATCCATCCATCCATCCATCCATCTAACCATCCATCCATCCATCCATCATCCATCCATCCATCCATCCATCATCCATCCATCCATCCATCCATCCATCCATCTATCTAACCAACAATCCATCCATCCATCCATCCATCCATCTAACCATCCGTCCATCCATCCATCTAACTAACCAACAATCCATCCATCCATCCATCCATCCATCTAACCATCCATCTAACCATCTAACCATCTAACCATCTAACCATCCATCCATTCATCTAACCATCTAAACATCCATCCATCCATCATTCCATCTAACCGTCCATCCATCCACCTGTCCGTCCATCCATCTATCTACTTATCTAGTGCAACACTATATGGGGAAAAGTATTAGGACATCTGAACATGACCAGGAGTATTTTGACATTCTATTCCAAAACCATGTTAGCTGCTATAACTTCCCAGTGTCAGTGTGTCTAAAATATGTGCTATTTATAAGTGGATCTGAGGTCAGGTCTTGCATTTAATTTGAGGTCAGGGTCCTGTGAAGACCACTGTTGTTCCTCCTCACTAAACTATTCAAACCATGTCATGGATTTCACTTTGTGTACAGGAGCAGAGTCACGCTTGAAACAAAGCCTTTCTTCAAACTGTTGGCACAAAGTTCAAAGCATAACATTTATTTTATCTAATGGATGTTATACCACAAAGTTCCTCCACCTAACCTACAACCTGACGTACTGGCCTTACAAATGACAAACAAACATACAAATGCAGAAAACAGACAGGATTGGGAAAGGTCCCTCTAAGAGCTTAGGAAGCCAGTAAATAAACAGACCCTTTACGCCAGTGGTGTCCAAACTTTTTTCTAGGAGGGCCAGATTTGATAATGTGAAAGTGCCCGAGGGCCAACAGTCCCTGATGACATTATTTTAAACAATAAAATATGCAGGCCGCTCAGGTGGCGCAGCGGTAAAGTATGCTAGCTCACCAGAGTTGGGGTTTCGAATACATCGTATCGAATCTCAGCTCTGCCTTTCTGACTAGGCTGGGCGGCTGTATGAACAACGATTGGCTGTTGTTCAGGGTTAGAGGGTAAGAAAGTCGGATCATAGGTCCTCATAACTGGTGCGACTGCGGCCCCTGCTGGCTGACTGATGGCGCCTACACAGGGCTGAGGAATAATGCTGATGGGGGTGTGGCCCTCCATACACAGTGCCCGTCAAGTGTATGAACTCGACTTGTGCAGGTGAAAAATGCAATATCTGTACTGACTGTACGTGCCGGAGGGGGTGTATGTCAGTTGAGAGGCGTCCTCAGTCAGCGGTGAAGGGTCGAATCAGTATAGAGGACACAATCAGGGTAATTGGACACGACGTGACTGGATACACGACGGGATAAAAATTGGGGGGAAAAAGAGGGGAAAAAATATAAATAAAAAAAAATATGCATATAATACACTGTTATTTAATCTTTTTTTTTTCACACAGCGAACAACAACCAAATGTAAGCATTCAGGTGCCAAACATGGTTTGGGTTTAAACTATAACAACGCATGGCTACCTTTGGAGTATTTCCTGGCACACATAACAATAAGACAAAAAAGAAAAAAAGACATTCATATTGAACAATCCTTGACATTTGCTTAAGTTATCTGGCTAACTCAGAAATCATGCTTTTCAAAAAATCATCAATGACGCATCAAAACACCGATAAAATTATTTCATAGATCTATTAAGAAAACCTTTTAATACTGTAATGTGCAGAAACAAGACTGGGAAATACTGTTCTAAATGACCATTTAAATACCTATAAATACCTGAAACAATCAAGTTACCAGACATTATCTTGACTTTGTAAATCATGTTATTTACTGCTATAAAAAAGTTCAATTGTGTTAATAAATACAGTCCGTGTAAACGCTTAGTCCATATAAATATCAGATACAGAAGTGTTTTAAAAACACTACAAACATCACAAATATAAATCATGTTTACAACCATGTGATTGAATAACCTGAATAAACTGTAGATATGAAACATCACGCAGTAAACAAGTTTCACTTCTTTCTCAAACAGTACCGGATAAGAAGGAGGCGGAGAAATGCGTTTTGATGGACAGGTCTAGCAGCCAATGGAAATACTCGTTAAAGAGATTCATTCATCTTTTAATGAATCATTTTGATATTTGCTGCTATGGACAGACAGAGATTTATACCCACAATCAACACGTGTAAAAAAGTGAAAACCGCTAAAAGTGTTTTTAATCAGACAGCGACGATAATTTATTATTTTTTCTGTTTGACTGTGCTGGCAGGCCACAAGTAATGCAATTTAAGACAGAAGACGCGGACCGTATAAAATCCGGGCCGGACTTTGGACATGCCTGCTTTAAGCAGATGCGAATAATGCTTAATGAGTCGCAGAGACTGCCCTTAACGTGCCGTTTAAAGGAATTTATGCCTCCATGCCCCCTGCTGACCCATAATGGCATACAAGTTGGGTTCAAATCTGAACTCTGTGTAACATTGCCCATGCCATACAACCCAACAGGAGGCTTGAAATATGGTAGGTGAGGTCCTTACCCAGTCCAGTTTTAACCCAGCTGAGATGCTGTTGTATGTCCTGAAAGGGCTTTTTAAATAAGATATTACAAAATGGTCTAAAAGCCACAGGTCTTGACAAGTCTGTGCAGGTTTGATCTATTTATATTTATATGACTGAATTCTCTTGAACGTCTAATCTAACTAGTCTCTTTACCTTCTCTTAAGTGATGTTTATGTCTGTACCTGCTTCAGTATTTTCACCTTATTACATTTAGGGCAGTTGTAGCCTAGTGGTAAGGTACTGGACTAGTAATCCAAAGGTTGCAGGTTCAAGCCCCACCACTGCCAGGTTGCCACTGTTGGGTCCTTGAGCAAGACCCTTAACCCTCAATTGCTTAGATAGTATATACTGTCTCAGTACTGTAAGTCGCTTTGGATAAAAGCGTCTGCTAAATGCCAAAAATGTAAATGTAGCAGTTATGCCATGCACCTGCACATTAAATCTAATTGTATTTGTGCTCTGGTGATAAGTGTTTTTTTTTTTTTTTTTTTAGCTCAGAAGAACACTCATTACCTCCTGATCTTTGATGGCTTTGTTATTCTAGTCTGTCTGATCTCTGCTGTATTGTGCATTCGCTCCATTGTTCTTGCAATCAGATTACTTCAGGTAAAGGCCTATACTGTGTCATAATTGCATTGTTGTTGGTTATTATATGCTTTGCATAACACCTTTGGGTTTTTTTGTATAAGAATTTCAATTATTCTTCCTCATTTTCCAGAGATTTTCCAACCTCTGCCTCAGAAAGTACAATCATAAAGTATGTGAAGATGACAAAAAAGAATTTCTGAATGGCTGGTACATCTTGGTGATTATCAGTGATATTATGGCGATCATAGGATCAATACTAAAGATGGAAATTCAGGCAAAGGTAATGAGATAATATTTTTACTTTTATTATTATTTATTCAGACATAAGTTTTCATGAGGTACTTTGTAGTGTGTAATATAAATAAGTTAATAAAAAGCTATTTTGCAAATAATATATAATTATCTAAACATTTAATTTATAAATTAAATAATATCTATGACCACATCCTTGTTTCTACACACACTGTTCATTTTATCAGCTCCACTTACAGTGTATCACAAAAGTCAGTACACCCCTCACATTTCTGCAAATATTTCATTATATCTTTTCATGGGACAACACTATAGACATGAAACTTGGATATAACTTGGAGTAGTCAGTGTACAGCTTGTATAGCAGTGTAGATTTACTGTCTTCTGAAAATAACTCAACACACAGCCATTAATGTCTAAATAGCTGGCAACATAAGTGAGTACACCTCACAGTGAACATGTCCAAATTGTGCCCAAATGTGTCGTTGTCCCTCCCTGGTGTCATGTGTCAAGGTCCCAGGTGTAAATGGGGAGCAGGGCTGTTAAATTTGGTGTTTTGGGTACAATTCTCTCATACTGGCCACTGGATATTCAACATGGCACCTCATGGCAAAGAACTCTCTGAGGATGTGAGAAATAGAATTGTTGCTCTCCACAAAGATGGCCTGGGCTATAAGAAGATTGCTAACACCCTGAAACTGAGCTACAGCATGGTGGCCAAGGTCATACAGCGGTTTTCCAGGACAGGTTCCACTCGGAACAGGCTTCGCCAGGGTCGACCAAAGAAGTTGAGTCCACGTGTTCGGCGTCATATCCAGAGGTTGGCTTTAAAAAATAGACACATGAGTGCTGCCAGCATTGCTGCAGAGGTTGAAGATGTGGGAGGTCAGCCTGTCAGTGCTCAGACCATACGCCGCACACTGCATCAACTCGGTCTGCATGGTCGTCATCCCAGAAGGAAGCTGACGCACAAGAAAGCCCGCAAACAGTTTGCTGAAGACAAGCAGTCCAAGAACATGGATTACTGAAATGCCCTGTGGTCTGACGAGACCAAGATAAACTTGTTTGGCTCAGATGGTGTCCAGCATGTGTGGCGGCGCCCTGGTGAGAAGTACCAAGACAACTGTATCTTGCCTACAGTCAAGCATGGTGGTGGTAGCATCATGGTCTTGGGCTGCATGAGTGTTGCTGGCACTGGGGAGCTGCAGTTCATTGAGGGAAACATGAATTCCAACATGTACTGTGACATTCTGAAACAGAGCATGATCCCCTCCCTTCGAAAACTGGGCCTCATGGCAGTTTTCCAACAGGATAACGACCCCAAACACAACCTCCAAGATGACAACTGCCTTGCTGAGGAAGCTGAAGGTAAAGGTGATGGACTAAACCCAATTGAGCACCTGTGGCGCATCCTCAAGTGGAAGGTGGAGGAGTTCAAGGTGTCTAACATCCACCAGCTCCGTGATGTCATCATGGAGGAGTGGAAGAGGATTCCAGTAGCAACCTGTGCAGCTCTGGTGAATTCCATGCCCAGGAGGGTTAAGGCAGTGCTGGATAATAATGGTGGTCACACAAAATATTGACACTTTGGGCACAATTTGGACATGTTCACTGTGGGGTGTACTCACTTATGTTGCCAGTCATTTAGACATTAATGGCTGTGTGTTGAGTTATTTTCAGAAGACAGTAAATCTACACTGCTATACAAGTTGTACACTGACTACTCTAAGTTATATCCAAGTTTTATTTCTATAGTGTTGTCCCATGAAAAGATATAATAAAATATTTGCAGAAATGTGAGGGGTGTACTCACTTTTGTGATACACTGTACCATATAGAAGCACTTTGTAGTTCTACAATTACTGACTGTAGTCCATCTATTAATCTACATACTTTTTTAGCCTGCTTTCACCCTGTTCTTTAATACTCAGGACCCCCACAGGACCACCATAAAGTAGGTATTATTTAGGTGGTGGATGATTCTCAGCACTGCAGTGACACTGACATGGTGGTGTGTTAGTGTGTGTTGTGCTGGTATGAGTGGATCAGACGGTGTCCACTCACTGTCCACTCTATTGGACACTCCTTCCTAGTTGGTCCACCTTGTAGATGTAAAGTCAGAGATGATCGCTCATCAATTGCTGCTGTTTGAGTTGGTCATCTTCTATCTAGACCTTCATCAGCAGTCACAGGATGCTGCCCACGGGGCGCTGTTGGCTGGATATTTTTGGTTGATGGACTATTCTCAGTCCAGCAGTGACAGTGAGGTGTTTAAAAACTTCATCAGCATTGCTGTGTCTTATCCACTCATACCAGCACAACACACATTAACACACCAGCACCATGTCAGTGTCACTGCAGTGCTTAGAATGATCCACCACCCAAATAATACCTGCTCTGTAGTGGTCCTGGGAGAGCCTGACCATTGAAGAACACACATTTATTTACATTATTTAAGGTTATTATGTTTCTTTTCACAGAGCCTGACAAGCTATGATGTGTGTAGCATCTTCTTGGGAACATCCACACTCATGGTCTGGGTTGGTGTCATCAGATATTTAGGATATTTCCAGAAATATAATGTAAGACATTGCCAGGAATTATTCATCACTCATATGCATGTGGACTGGTGGTTTTGCCGGATCAGTGCTTTGGGAAATACTATTCTATATGTACTCACCAATATACTGTAGAACCCCCACTGATTAGATGATTTTGGGGGAATTTGGGGATGTTTGGGTGGTGGACCATTCTCAGCACTGTAACAACTCTAACATGGCACAAAGTAGCTACCTGTACCTAGACTGTGTAAAAATGTGAATATTGCCGCTCAGGTGGCGCAGCGGTAAAACACGCTAGCACACCAGAGATGGGATTTGGAATACATCGTATTGAATCTCAGCTCTGCCATCCGGCTGGGCTGCGCAGCTATATGAACAACGTTTGTCTGTTGTTTATTCAGGGTGAGGAGCCGGATAGGGACTCTCTCATAACTGATGCAATTACGACCTCTGCTGGCTGATTGATGGCGTCTGCACAGAGTGGAGGAATATTGCTGATCAGGGTGTGGCTCTTTGTACACAAAGCTGATGGCATGTGAACTCGACTCGTGCAGGTGAAAAAACGCACACGTGTCGGAGGGGGCATGTGTCAGTTCGCTCTTTTCAATCAGGGGCGGCGGTTAGCACCAGTAAAGAGAAAGCATAACGCAATTGGGTAAAAAATTGGACGTGCTAAAAATAGAGAAAAAATGCATAAACAAAATGTGAATATTTAAATAAGTAAATAAACAAATACGAAAATTGCAACAGTAGACTCAGAACAGAACAGAATCTGAAGATGAACAAATATAAAAGAATAAAGTACCAAAGAGGACCAAAGTGAAAGAATACAATCACCCAAGGTGGTATTCATTACCATGCTGTAGAGCATCAAAGACAACCACACTGCAGCATGAACTATCCAGCAAGCTGAAAGGAAATAAGACAGAGTTAGACCTGAACCGTGAGGAATCTAACCTGATTGGTTTACTGTAGAACATTGTTCAGTTCATGAAGAACAAACTAAGAGCTCCTAAACTAAGAGCTACAGAAGGTGCAAGTGCTCCAAGTGATTAAACACAACACACCAGCTACTCAATCCACCAAAGTGCTGTGACGAGATCTAATGCTTTTCACCAAGCCCTAACTATAAAAGAGAAGAGATTAGGGAGGAAATATCCATATACCTTAAAGCTTTAATGTTTTTTTATATGTACTATTTAGGAAAAATGTAAATATAATGAATCAGTTAAAAACAGTACAGTAAACTAAAATAAATGTAAGCAGCGTGCTGTAATCAGTAAAATCATATATTTTAAGGTCTTAAGATTGATGTGTGTGGTGGCCATGTCTGTTGTAAGGACTTGGATGGGGGAAAAAGCTCCTTCTGAGCCTCTACATTTTAGCCATCAGCCTGTAGAAGCACCAGCCTGAGTGGAGCAGGGTAAACAGGCACTTACTGGGATAAATGGAGTGCTTGATACATTTCATAGCATTGATGCTGCATCAATTGAGCAAAATATCATGCATAGAGTGGAGAGCAGTCCTGGAGTTTCTGTACCACACTGAGATCCATGTCAGGGCCTTTAGAAATGTGTCCTCCAAGGTTCCAAAGCTACTCACTCTCTTCACTGGGGTCCTAAGCTACTCACTCTCTTCACTGGGGTCCAGATGCTGCCTCTTTTTGAAGTCCACAACCAGTCCATGGTTTTGCTAATGTTCATGAAGAGAAAGTTAGCCTGGCACCAGGTTACCACCTTTTCCACCTCATCAAGGTAGGTGGCCTTATAGCTGTTGGAGATTAGGCCCAGAACCACTGTATTGTCAGCCAGGTTGATGATAAAATTGTGAGAGGAGACACAGTCATGTATGTAGAGAAAATAAACAGCGGACTCAGGACACAACCCTGTGAGACCCCAAGCAAGAGCAATATAAATATTAAATATAAATATAAAACAGCTCTATTTTCTAACTGTAAACCTAACCTAAATGTGAACAAGTGCTAACAAGGTATGCGTTCCTAATAAAGTGGTCAGTAGGTTAAAACCTTATAGACTTTGCGGTGCTGAGAAAGGTCCACCACCAAAACATAATCTGATCAGTGGGGGTCATACAGGGGTCCCTTTCAATTAATAAATGAGGTGTGGGGGTCACTAAGTTTACAGTGCATGGTGAGTTTATATATTATACACCGACCAGGCATAACATTATGACCACTGACAGGTGAAGTGAAAAACACCGATTATCTCTTCATCACGGCACCTGTTAGTGGGTGCGATATATTAGGCAGCAAGTGAACATTTCATCCTCAAAGTTGATGTGTTAGAAGCAGGACAAATGGGCAAACGTAAGGATTTGAGTGAGTTTGACAAAGGTCAAATTGTCATGGCTGGACAACTGGGTCAACTCCAAAACTGCAGCTCTTGTGGGGTGTTCCCGGTCTGCAGTGGTCAGTATCTATCAAAAGTGGTCCAAGGAAGGAACAGTGGTAAACCGGCAACAAGGTCATGGGCGGCCAAGGCTCATTAATGCATGTGGGGAACGAAGCCTGGCCCGTGTGGTCCGATCCAACAGACGAGCAACTGTACATCTTGGTGCCAGATACCACAGCACACCTTCAGGGGTCTAGTGGAGTCCATGCCTTGACGGGTCAGGGCTGTTTTTGCAGCAAAAGGGGGGCCAACACAATGTTAGGAAGGTGGTAATAATGTTATGCCTGATCGGTGGGCATAACAATATACTTTAATAATATATAGAAACTATTTCACCTGGACTGTTAAGAGGAACTGACATGTCAATCATTTGCACCTCTATGCCCCCTCTGCTGGCCATATTCGGTGAGCAGAAGGACATAATTCCATAACTGAGCCAGGTGAACTTGTAATATGACTGATGTTCATGTGTACGTTCTGTATTAAGCTGTTTTTTCCTGGTTCAGGTTCTAATCCTTACTATGCAAGCAGCTCTACCCAAAGTACTACGCTTCTGCTGCTGTGCTGGAATGATCTACCTCGGCTACACTTTCTGTGGGTGGATCGTTTTAGGACCCTACCATGAAAAGGTAAAATAGTGAAATGTAGTCGTTAAAAAAAATACTGCGTACATTGAATTATTCAAATTTAGGGATCGTCATTAAATGTGCATTGTTGATTTTAGTGTTTGTGTACAATGTTGCACAATCTAATAACCAGTAGGTGGCAGCACACGGACAGTGATTCTTTTTTTCTTCCTCAAAGCACAACTAACAAGTGCTGTAAGTGAAAACTATGGCTGGCTAGTAATGAAATAAACGTATTCAGAATACAAAAAATGAAAACTTCACATTTTTTGTTTTTGTCAAAAATATACTTTCTTGCATACATACACTTAAAAATACCATATAATTTGACTTTGTACCTGCATATTCCAATATATAAACATATTTATTTACACCATTTACCAAATGTATGTCAGGTGTATGCTAACAGGAGTATGAAATAAATTATATAAAATAAATTAAATGCTATCTATCTGTCAGTCCATCTATCTGTCTGTCTGTCCGTTTGTCTGTCTATCTACCTGTCTGTCTGTCTGTGTGCCAGTAAGTCTATCTATCTATCTATCTATCTATCTATCTATCTATCTATCTATCTATCTATCTATCTATCTATAGCCACTCACTATCTATATATCTGTCTGTCTATATCTGTCTGTCTGTCAGTCCATCTATCTGTCTGTCTGTCAGTCCATCTATCTGTCTGTATGTCTGTCTGTTTGTCTGTCTATCTACCTGTCTGTCTGTGTGCCAGTAAGTCTATCTATCTATCTATCTATCTATCTATCTATCTATCTATCTATCTATCTATCTATCTATCTATCTATCTACCCACTCACTATCTGTCTGTCTGTCTGTCTGTCTGTCTGTCTGTCTGTGTGCCAGTCAGTCTATCTGTCTGTCTGTCCATCTATCTGTGTGTGTGTGTGTGTGTCTATCTATCCATCTATCTGTCAGTCTATGTTTGTCTGTCTGTCTATTTAGTCTATAAGTCTGTTTGTTTGTCTGTCTATCTAGTCTGTCCGACTTTCTATCTATCTGTCTGTCTGCCTGCCTGTCTGTCTGTCTGTCTGTCTGTCTGTCTGTCTGTTGGGCTGTCTGTCTACCTAGTCTGTCTGACTCTCTGTCTGTCTATCTATTTATCTATTTGCTCTATCTTCCATGGATATGAGGTAAAACATGTATCCAGAGTTTTCGCCATGTATACAGATGAGCTGTCTCTGGATCTCCACCATAAATTGTAGCAAGGGATAGATCAGTTCAAGGATATAGAACAATTTATAATTGTATTGTAACAGGTACATATGTTCTTGTATTAAAAATCCATGGCGCTGAACCAGTGCCCAGCCAAAACGCAGTTTTAGTTACCTGGTACTAAACGTTCCAGTACTTTGTTCAAAAAAATACATACAGTTGTGATACATGACTTACAGCACGTCCGAACTCCCACAAAAGATGAAGCCCCATACCAAGAGTACAAAATTAACATCCATCTTCTTGTTCTGTTTCTGGTGTGGGTCAGTTTGAAGGTCTGAGCCGTGTGGCTGAATGTCTCTTCTCCCTCGTGAACGGAGATGACATGTTCCCGACGTTTGCACAGTTTCAGCAGAAGAACACCCTGGTGTGGCTGTTCAGCAGAGTCTACCTCTACTCCTTCATCTCGCTCTTCATCTATCTGGTTCTCAGCCTCTTCATAGCTCTTATCACAGATGCCTATGAGACCATTAAGGTGAGTAATACCAGGGCATAACAGAACCAGAGTTTAAGGAATAACATGGTTGTCAGTGGCATTTAATCTAAGAGGTACATTATAACACCTTATGACAGGTACATTATGAGGCAAATAAAACCAGACACTAAAACATGGTCTGGTCTGGTTTACCTTTTTCTTCCAGTCCAGTCATATCCAATTCCCCAGTTGTTACTTCCTCCAGACCCCCATCCTGACTGAGGAGAGACACAGACTATCATGCTCCCCTCTGACCACTTCTTTTTACCAGAAGTAAAAAGAAGTGGTCAGAGGAAGAAGAAGTGTACAAGCAGTATCTTGTACATGCACTGCTATCTGTTAAATATCAGTGATATTTCCCATTTTTCACGCATGTGCCTTGACCAGTCAGCAAAGTCCATGACTACAGCAATCAGAACCTCTTCAAACCCCATCCACCCTCAGGCACAGCCAGCCGTGTTTGTGTGAGCACCCAGCTTGTCGATAGGACAGTTAAAATTCAAACTTGCTTACGACAGGTACATTATGAGGCAGATTAAACCAGACACATTACAATTATGCATAGAGTTTAGAAATTGTAATACACATGCATTAGCAGTAGCATGTGTCTCACTTGAAAGCTTAATAACTTTGCATCTTATGTACTTTCATAGGATCTCACCTAACCATCAATTTTCTAGTCTGGTCTTGTCTGGTTTCCCTCTTTCCTACCAGTCCAGTTGTATTCAATTCCCCAGTTGTAACTTCCTCCAGACCCCCATCCTGACTGAAGAGAGACACAGACTATCAATGCTCCCTTTGACCACTTCTTTTTACCAGCCAGTCTTGTAACAAACTGTATCGAACAACAGTATTGTGTACAGAGAGTCACGCACTGCTATCAATCATATATTTGTGATATTTCCCATCTCTCATTCATGTGCCTTGACCAGTCAGCAGAGGCCGTGAGTGCAGCAATCAGAACCCCTTCAAACCCCATCCACCCTCAGGCACAGCCAGTCATGTTGGTGTGAGCACCCAGCTTGCCAATAGGACAGTTGAAATTGGAACTTCTCAGCAATCATGGGCTAGGCATTATTTAGAACATAATCTTGATCACAAAACTAAAAGAGAACTTTTCAGTGCTCTTCTGTTGTAAATCTTTTGTTGTATTATTTTTTTTCAGATTTCTTTGTAAGCAAGATGAGCACAGGATTTGTGAGAGAATAATGGATTAGATTTAAGATTTGTGAGAGAATAATGGATTAAATTTCAGCCTAGAAACCACATACAAGCCTAACATCAATGCAGTGGCTATTAAAGAGCTATGAAAAAGCATTTTGTGGATTGACGAATCCATTAGAGTAGATGCTGTTATAGCCACATGGGAGGCTGTTATAGTCCATATTTATGTCCATGGTTTTGAGAGTGAATGTTGAACAAGCTTTTATTGCAGTTGACTATTTAGTGTATTTGTAGATTAGATTTTAGATTAAATAGTCAAAGGTAAAGCAGACCTTTGGTAGCACGAATCCATTTACACTGATCAGCCATAACATTAAAACCACCTCCTTGTTTCTGCACACACTGTTTATTTTATCAGCTTCACTTACCATATAAAAGCACTTTATAGTTTTACAATTACTGCCTGTAGTACATCTCTTTCTCTACATACTTTTTTAACCTCCTTTTACTCTGTTCTTCAATGGTCAGGACCCCCACAGGACCACCACAGAGCAGGTATTATTTAGGTGGTGGTGGTGTGTTAGTGTGTGTTGTGCTGGTATGAGTGGATCAGACACAGCAGCGCTGAAGGAGTTTTTAAACACCTCACTGTCACTGCTGGACTGAGAATAGTCCACCAACCAAAAATATCCTGCCAACAGCACCCCGTAAGCAGGGTCCTGTGACCACTGATGAAGGTCTAGAAGATGACCAACTCAAACAGCAGCAATAGATGAGCGATCGTCTCTGACTTTACATCTACAAGGTGGACCAATTAGGATGGAGTGTCTAATAGAGTGGACAGTGAGTGGACACGGTATTTAAAAACTCCAGCAGCGCTGCTGTGTCTGATCCACTCATACCAGCCCAACACACACTAACACACCACCACCATGTCAGTGTCACTGCAGTGCTGAGAATGATCCATCCACCACCTCCTGTGGGGGTCCTGACCATTGAAGAACAGCATGATAGGGGGCTAACAAAGCATGCAGAGAAACAGATGGACTACAGTCAGTAATTGTAGAACTACAAAGTGCTTCTACATGGTGAGTGGAGCTGATTAAATGGACAGTGGGTGTAGAAACAAGGGGTGGTTTAATGTTATTGCTGATTAGTGCATATACACATGCTTATCATGACAGACATTGGGGAACAGCTGGAAGTGATTAACACAGGGACGAATCAGAGGGAAGAGGCGGAGACAAGAGGGATACATACACAAAAACTAACACCAAGGAGCCATGTGCCGAGCCATACATGGCTGTGATCGTGACAGGTTGCATACCTAAAAAAAGAATCGCAAAAGAAAATATCTACCCTAATCAACCATCTTCTCCTTCTGCATGTGACTAGCGCTACCAGAAGACTGGCTTTCCCATGACGGAGCTGCAGCTGTTCCTGAGGGAGAGGAAGGACTTCCCCGAGGGGGAGGACGTGGAGAACGGAGAGACAGATCGACCTGATAGCCTCTGCTCCTCCAGCTCGCTGTGCAGCTGCAGACGACAGTCTTCAGGCTTCTCTCGTGTGCTAAGGTTAGGCCACTGTGGCGCAAGAAATTAAATAAGCAGTGTGAGCAGTGTGACAGAATCGGACACACCCAGCTATGTGTTGATTTTAGAAAATTGCTTCTCCTTGGGGAAGAGCAGCTTTTGTGATAGGAGTGCAGAAGCTGTGACAAACAGACGTTTCTCCTCAAGCGGTATTTGCGACTTTCCGCCAGTACACGTACACCTGAACTGTTCAGGTTATTCCATAAAAATATTCCATACAGAATATTAAACTTGTAGGAATACACCGTGGATAAGATGCCATCACTGGGCATATAGTTTATTATTATTAGTCTATTAAAAATGTGTACATAAGTGCTAAAGAACATGTATTAGTCTGTGCTGATGCGTTCACATGAAAAAATATTTATTATTTAAATATTCATTAAGGTAAAACACACCAGAGCTCATGAGTTTGGTAGGCCGGGTGCCTTTAAGGACAATGATGGGTTCATCTGGGATGGGAATGGCAGAGGAGTCTCTTCATAACTTCTGCAGTATGACCTCTGCTGGCTCAGAACCTGTATATAATGGGAAATTGATGTATGACTCTCCATGCGCTATACGGGTCTCTATATGAACCTGCATCATGCAGGTGAAAAGAAGCAGTCAAAAAAAACATACATTGCAAATACTCTGTACTGATAGTGGTAGGGTAAACAGTCAGACCAATTGGGTTTAGCTGGCCAGTCAAGTCATGTCTACATGTCTGTAGGTGAGGGGGAGTGATCAAGAGATCGAGAGCTTCCTGTCCAATAAAACTGGAGTTGGCCAATGTGAGATCACTGATAAACAAGTTTTCTTTATAAACCACAAGCTGGACACCTGGTGAATTGAGTCTCTTTCTGGAACTGTTCCACTTTAACTGTTCCATTTTAAACTGTCCAATATCTGTCTACTAAAACTGGAATGTAGCAACTCCTTACTTCTGCTCTTAAATACTGGTCACCTAATCCAAATATAGTCTATTTATGACTCTTCTAACCGTTTATCCTGGGTTGCACCTACTTTAGAGTGATTATAATTCCGGGGGTTTGAATAGTCATGTCTGTTGCCACATTAAGCCTATGGTCAGTGAATTTATGCATCCTGGAGTCCTTAAACCTACAGTCAGTGATTCCACTCATAATCATGGTCATATACACTGATCAGCCATAACATTAAAACCACCTCCTTGTTTCTACACTCACTGTCCATTTTATCAGCTCCACTTTCCATATAGAAGCACTTTGTAGTTCTACAATTACCGACTGTTGTCCATCTGTTTCTCTGCATGCTTTGTTAGCCCCCTTTCATGCTGTTCTTCAATGGTCATGACCCCCACAGGACCACCACAGAGCAGGTATTATTTAGGTGGTGGATCATTCTCAGCACTGCAGTGACACTGACATGGTGGTGGTGTGTTAGTGTGTGTTGTGTTGGTATGAGTGGATCAGACAGCACTTTGTAAACACCTCACTGTCACTGCTGGACTGAGAATAGTCCACCAACCAAAAATATCAAACAAACAGCACCCGTGGGCAGCGTCCTGTGACCACTGATGAAGGTCTAGAAGATCAATCATGACTGACTTTACATCTACAAGGTAGGAGTGTCTAATTTAAAAACTCCAGCAGCGCTGCTGTGTCCGATCCGCTCATACCAACACAACACACACTAACACACCACCACCATGTCATTGTCACTGCAGAGCTGAGAATGATCCACCACCTAAATAATACCTGCTCTGTGATCTGCCCATTAATTCCCATGCTGTCATTTTCAGACTTAAAGATGCCCCATCAAAGTGTACTGTACTTGATTGACTTAATCCAAGCACTGAGGTATTAGTCATTATTTTAATTTCATTAGTTAATCCAACCTTGACTCCTTTGCTCCTCTTAAAGCCAGGCATGCTAGGGCTTGATCCGTACTTAGAAGAGAGTGTCGGAAAGTGAAGTGGAAATGGAAAAAAGACAGGCTGCAGGAATATACCTTCCAAAAAGCTGCCAAATGGTCAGGAAAAGCAGGTATTATATCCCCACCACTGATGTCAGTAACTCTAATCTGACCACATTTTTTCAGTAACAAGTAATCTAACGAGTTACTATTTCCAATCCAGTAATCAGATTAAAGTTACTTATCCAAGTTACTGTGCGTTACTATTTTTTGTCATTTTCCTTAGTAAAAAGATATATTTTTGTTTTCTTCTTGCGTCTCGGGGAGTGACGTCTGGCCTATGCAACAATTCAGTCACGAGCTGCGTCCGAAATCGCATACTTACAGAGTACGTACTAGATTGGAGGAAGTATGCACTACTCGGCCGGTAAAAAAAGTACATACTTTCAGTACGGAAGTATGCAGTATGCACACAACACCGCTACGTAGTACATCCACCATCTTACCAACGTCAAGTGATGACGTGGGGACGTGATGACGTAATATCACCATAGTTACAGACTCATTACAAACCCCACTCGCCAACATTTTGGATATTTATCGTCTTTTTGTTATTTATTTGTCTTTAAAAAAATTTATTTTATTTATCTTACACTTGTGAACAGAGGACTCCGTTATCTTTCTTGTTTCTTATTCCGCTTCAATCTCCTACGCAGCTCCAGTTGCATTACGGCAGCTGCTGAATGTAACTAATAAAGTAACTTGTAATCTAACTTAGTTACTTTTAAAATCAAGTAATCAATAAAGTAACTAAGTTACTTTTTAAAGGAGTAATCAGTATCAGAAATCAGATTACTTTTTCAAGGTAACTATGCCATCACTGATCCCCACACAGGATTTTTAGCAGATATAATTCCAGCTCCTCGCTTGAGAAAGACATGTGATATAATAGGTTCCAGTGTGATGTTCGTTATAAATGCCTGCCTATTGTCAAGCACTTTATATCCAGTCCTGTCTCTCCTGCATGTTTCAACCATGCTGCAGTGCAGCCTCTTCTGGATGAGATGAATCACTACTACACTTAATAACTTTCAACCTTAATAACTCAGTTCAACCATTAAAGTAATGGAAAATGCTGTACTGTTGGCCCACCTATCGTGACTAATGATGTGACCACCTAGTGTGCCATTCTGGTCTTGCTGGACCTCACAACTTGCTGTAACTTGCCTCAATGAGACAATTCTGAGCTGGTATAAGTCCTACCTTTGTTATAGGACTTTTATAGGTCACACTGGCAATAGGGCAAGTCGTAGCCTAGTGGTTAAGGTACTGGACTAGTAATTAGAAGGTCGCTGGTTCAAGCCTCACCACTGCCAGTTTGCCACTGTTGGGCCCTTGGGTAAGGCCCTTAACCCTCAATTGCTCAGACTGTATACTGTATATGTAATGTAAGTCGCTTTGGATAAAAGGCGTCTGCTAAATGCCAAAAATGTAAATGTTCTCCTCCCCTCTGTCTACCATCCATTGCTCAAGGATCTATTTTCCCAAGAACCCAAGAATGTTGGGTTTTCTGACCATAAACCAGCCTAGGTAAGCCCCTGGCATCAGAGCCATGAGTCGTTGACATAGGCCCATTAACTCCCTTGCTACTTAAATATGCCCAGTTAGGGTGTACTATACCTGCTTGATTTAATCCAAGCACTGAGGTAATAGTTACCATTTTTAACTCTCCATTTGTTCATCCAACCTTAACATTGCTCATCTCAAAGCCAAATATGCTAGGCCCACCTATTGTGACTAATGACGTGACCACCTAGAGTGCCATTCTGGTCTTGCTGGACGTCACAGCTTAATTTAACCTGCCTCAATGAGACAATGCTGGGCTGTTTTAAGTCATACCTTTGTTATAGGACTTTTATAGGTCACATCCCTTCGGCCTACCGTCCATTGCTCAAGGATCTATTTTTGAGAAATATTCTCGCCTCAAACTCGGTGGGTAGCATTGTCGCCTCACAGCAAGAAGGTCTTGGTTTGATTCCCAGGTGGAGCAGTCCGGGTCCTTTCTGTGTGTTCTCCCCATGTCTGTGTGAGGTAAATTAGAGATACAAAATTGTCCATGACTGTGTTTGACATTAAAGACTTGAACTTATAAATCATGTGTAACCAGTAACTACCTGTCCTGTCATATATGTAATCAAAGTGGATAAAACATGACAGAGCCTTTACAGCTGCAGCACTGAGACTGTGGAATAGCCTATACCTGGACATCAGCTCTACACCTTCCACTGCTGCTTTTGGTTTTTGCTTTGTTTACACACGTTCTTATATTTTTTATATATTAATACACAGATTAGGCATAACATTATGACCATATATTTTGTTGGTCCCCCTTTCGCTGCCAAAACAGCCATGACCCATCAACGCATGGACTGCACTAGACCCCTGAAAGTGTGCTGTGGTATCTGGCACCAAGACGTTAGCAGCAGATCCTTTAACTCCTGTAAGTTGTGAGGTGGGGCCTTCATGGATCAAACTTGTTTGTCCAGCACATCCCACAGATGCTCAACTGGATTGAGATCTGGGGAATTTGGAGGCCAACACCTCAAACTCGTCATTGTGCTCCTCAAACCATTCCTGAACCATTTTTGCTTTGTGGCAGGGCGCATTATCCATCCATCAGACCAGGCCACTTTCTTTCATTGCTCCGTGGTCAAGTTCCGATGCTCACGTTCCCATTGTTGGTGCTTTCGATGGTGGACAGGGTTCAGCATGGGCACCCTGACTGGTCTGCAGCTATGCAGCCCGATACATAACAAACTGAGATGCACTGTGTATTCTGACACCTTTTATCAGAACCAGCTTTAACTTAAGCTACAGTAGCTCGTCTGTTGGAGCGGACCAGACGGGCCAGCCTTTGCTCCCCACATGCATCCATAAACCATGGCTGCCCACAACCCTGTCGCCAAACCACTGTTCTTTCCAGGGACCACTTTTGATAAATACTGAACACTGCAGACTGGGAACACCCCACAAGAGCTGCAGTTTTGGAGATGCTCTGACCCTGTCATCTAGCATCACAATTTGTCACTGGTTTAAAACACATCAACTTTGAGGATAACATTTTCACCTGCTGCCTAATATATCCCACCCACTAACAGGTGCCGTAATGAAGAGATAATCAGTGTCATTCACTTCACCTGTCAGTAGTCATAATGTTATGCCTAGTCGGTGTATGTGTAGCGCTTTTCTGTGTATGACAACGAATTTTATTTCATTATTAGAAACTGTTTTATCCCGGTTGGGGTCACAGTAGGTCTGGTTTCACTGTGCAACAATGGGTTCAATGCAGGAATACCTTGGGCAAGGTACCAATCAATCGCAGGGCTTTGGTCATTCCCCTTCCTCAGGCCTAGCCAATCATGTTATAGACGTTCGGCCGACTGTTTGCACTGATGAGATTTAAACCCAGATCTTTGCACAGGTGGGCTAGCATAGTAGACTTGATTTGGGATCTGAAGCTGATGTATTATATTCACTTATTAGTTTTTTGTCTTAAATACTGTAATCAAATTAAATGGAAGGAAAAATAAATTTATTGCTGTAATTATTTAACACAGTTTAATTTCTTGTTTGGTTTAATGTAATCAGCTGTCTGAGAGGAGTGTCAGCGTAATGATTTTTAGTTCAGGAGCATTTTATGGTGTATAATATACACATAAATATTTAATCACTTTGATGAGGCAGAAACTTAATGGAGTTTGGTCTCACTACACATTTAGTCATGCATTATAGGATCATTATTGTAAACAATTAGCCTTCAGTGCAGAACCAAATAGCTTCCGTAACCATCAGTATTAAACCTCGTAGATGCAGCATTACCGAAACCAAGCCATACGGTCCATACATATTTGTGTAGCTGGAAAATATCCCAAAAAGAAGAGTGCACACTGTTTATTTGCTTTGTCCCTGTCCCCGTGGCAGCCTTTATCTGCAGGGAGTGTCTGAGAAATTCCAACCATAATTTGATGTTGTACCCCAGATAATAGCCACTTGTCTGTCGAGTGGCAAGCTAACAGGACACTGAGTAGATTTCAGCCGAGCTAGCAAAGTGTTTTTGCATCTAATTTGGGTCTCAGACAGATATTGATAATCTTTTATTAGATCATATGCAGCATTTCGGGCTAAGTGGAACTTGTAGGCAACATTGACACATTTATCTGTCTGTTTCCTATTAAATTGTTAGGATGATGAGACGATAAATGTCACTTTTCTTAAGCACTGATTGCTTTCTTTATTGTTTATTGGATTTACTGTTTTTTTTTAGATAGATCTTTGATATAAAACTATAACAAACCTCAGTTTCAAGAAGTTGGGGCAGTAAACAATGGAAAATAAAAGCAGCAATAATTTCCTAAATAACCCTAACCTGTATTTTGTTAAAGCAGTACAAAGCAAGATATTCATCTTTTTTAAAGATTTTATTTATACATTTTCTCCCTTTTTCTGTCCAGTTTAGCATAGACCTCAATAGCATCAAAGGAGGGTATATCTTCCTGACACTTGCTCCATCCAATGAGTGCGCAGTCCACCGACCCCTACCCCAGTGTGTTCACCTGATCCCCTTATCCCTCCCTCCCCGTCTACAACCGTTTCTCTAACACCCAAACCATTATCAGGCAAGGTCCCCGCTATTGTAAAAATTCTTTATTTAATTTTAAAATAACAATGAACAGTCGCTTTGTTTAGCGCTCGACTAGAGAGGTGCGGTAATACGTCATCAAAGTGCGCATATGAGACCAATCTGCATTTGTGTTTATCTGGATCTGGAAGAAGTTGGGACAATAAAAAAGGAAAATAAAAAAACAGACAGCAATAATTTCTTGTATTACTGTGACCTGTATTTCGTTAAAGCAGTACAAAATGTGATATTTAATGTATTTTTTACTGTTTTATTTATACATTTTCTCCCTTTTTCCGTCAAATTTATTTACGTCATCAAAGTGCGCATATGAGACCAATCTGCATTTGTGTTTATCTGGATTTTTCTCACTGTTTCACTTTTAAACTTGTGTGACAGCTCGAGGTTCTGAGAAATTGTAAGAATCAGCTGTTTATTTCATTGTTTTTTATATTATATTTGTGTTATTTTCAGTGTAAGTGTGAAAAACAACCCCATAGTTTTACATTAGCCTAAAATATATGCAAGTCCACAGGACCATGGAATGCATTAACAGGTTTCCCATACATCCTTATGGGAAAAAATACCATAAAACTTGACGCCTTTTAAACTCAACGCCAGTCCCAGAACCAATTGACGTTGAGTTTTAAGGTACCACTGTATAACAAACCTCAGTTTTAAAGAAGTTGGGGCAGTAAAAAAGGAAAATAAAAACAGACAGCAATAATTTCTTGTATTACTGTGACCTGTATTTCGTTAAAGCAGTACAAAATGTGATATTTAATGTCTTTTTCACTGTTTTATTTATAAATTTTCTCCCTTTTTCTGTCTAATTTAGCGTAGCCAATCAGTCTTCTGCTACTGGAGACCTCGATAGCATCAGAGAAGGGTATATTTTCCTGAAACACACTCCATCCAACACATGCACAGTCCACAACCCCTTCTTATCCGCTCATACTTTGGTGGATTCACCAATGCAGCCAGTCTCGTGCATGGAGAGTCACACGCTGATCTCTGCGTTCCTTCATTTCTGTACAGGTGCCTCAGGCTACTAACTAGGGTCCTTACACAGAGTCGAAAACCCCACCTCTTCTTTTTTAAGTCCGGTCTTTTCTCACACAGCAGACTAATGGCCAGTGTTGTCTGCTACAGGCATTGACACCTGTGCCGACTAGGAGGTGCCCAGCTGACCGGTAGCAGAGCTGAAATTCAAACTGGTGTTTTTGATGTAAATATACATAATTCTAAAACTGATTTGCACTACTGAATGCCAGTCATTCCTTGGTACGAAATTAAAATCAGACTGTTGTCTGTGCGTAAGGGCAAAACAGAGGCAACTTGCACAGAGACCAAATAAGAGTGCAAAGTTCATAGAATATTCAAGTTACACCATTTAAAACATTCCACAATTAGCAGGGGAATTGGTAACAAGTGAGGACATTATGATTGGGTATAAAAGGAGGATCCCCTAAAACAATGGTGCCCATACTTTCATGGCTTGGGATCTACTATTTCAGTCGACATGTCATCGCGATCTACTTTTTAAGGTTTGCTTCATCACCAAGCACTACAATACGGAGTTAGCACAAATGCTACCTAAAACTTTACTGTGCAAAAAAAGAAGCCTTATGTTTATGTTAACCATGTCCAGAAGTGGCGTCGACTTCTCTGGGCTCGGAGGCATCTAGGATGGACCATCACACAGTGGAAACGTGCATTGTGGTCAGATGAATCAGCACTCCAGGTCTTTTTTGAAAAAAATGGACGGCGTGTGCTCCAGACTAATGACGAAAAGGACCATCCAGACTGTTATCAGCAACAAGTCCATAAGCCGGGGTCTGTCATGGTATGGGGCTGTGTCAGTGCCCTTGGCAAAGGTCATTTACACTTCTGTGATGGCAGCATTAATGCAGAAAAGTACATCGAGATCTTAGAGCAACATGTGCTGCCTTCAAGACGTCATCTTTTCCAGGGACGTCCATGCATTTTTCAATAAGACAATGCAAAACCACATGCTGCACACATTACAAAGGCATGACTGTGGAAGAAGAGGGTATGGGTACTGGACTGGCCTGCCTGCAGTCCTGACCTGTCCCCAACAGAGAATGTGTGGAGAATTTTGAAACGAAAAATGCGACAACGACGACCCCGTACTGTTGCACAAAAATGGGACAAAATAAAAGCTGAAACACTAAATCACTTGGTCTCCTCGGTGCCAAAACATCTTTTAAGTGTGGTGAAAAGGAATGGCAACATTACAAAGTGGTAAATGCTTTACTGTCCCAACTTATTTTGGAATGTGTTGCAGGCCTGAAATGCAGGAATGGATGTTTATTAATAATTGAGATGAAGTTAAGCAGATAAAACATGAAATATCTCAGGTTCATCCTGTCTGCAATCAGATAAAAGTCAAAGTAATTGATTGTATTGGATTGTACATTATATTGGAATTTTAGTGAGAAAATATATTTACATTTTTATGCTGTGTGTTTTTGCAGATCTCCCAAAGATGACACCATTGTTCTTTTAAGCTAGCAGCTCCCATAGACATGCTAACAGGAAGGAAAATAACAAAATCAACCCAGGCAAGACTGTACAATACTACCAAAACTGTGTTCTTATTGCCTTTGCATACTGTGTTTGATTTATGAATGAGGAAATTTTGTATAATTCACTTGTGTTTAAGAGATGGAAGCATGACTACCCACATTTACTTAAGAGGACTACAATAGCATTAGTGCCCATAAAGATGAAGGTTTGCTGTGTTGGATAGCTAGCATAGGAAATATCAAATGACTTATTATAAAGGAAATATGTTCAATTATTTATCG
The DNA here is from genome assembly GCF_030014385.1 of Trichomycterus rosablanca. NCBI lineage: Eukaryota > Metazoa > Chordata > Actinopteri > Siluriformes > Trichomycteridae > Trichomycterus > Trichomycterus rosablanca. The sequence goes on along the minus strand of NC_086004.1, from coordinate 12,599,666 downwards.
GTTAACATTTTTTTCTACATATTAAAACATATTAAAATATAATTAAGAGATACTATGACATGCACTGATTCTCCATAATGGTCCTTAATTGTGTTTTGTCTACATTACATACATATAATACACTGATCAGCCATAACATCTGGTCCATCTGGTTCTCTGCATGCTTGGTTAGCCCTATTTCATGCTGTTCTTCAATGGTCAGGACCCCCACAGAGCAGGTATTATTTAGGTGGTGGATGATTCTCAGCACTGCAGTGACACTGACATGGTGGTGGTGTGTTAGTGTGTGTTGTGCTGGTATGAGTGGATCCACCACCATGTCAGTGTCACTGCAGTGCTGAGAATGATCCACCACCTAAATAATACCTGCTCTATGGTGGTCCTGTGGGGGTCCTGACCATTGAAGAACAGTACGAAAAGAGGCTAACAAAGCATGCAGAGAAACAGATGGACTACAGTCAGTAATTGTAGAACTACAAAGTGCTTCTATATGGTAAGTTGAGCTGATAAAATATACAGTGAGTGTAGAAAAAAGGAGGTGGTTTTAATGTTATGGCTTACTGGTGTATATGCCTTATTCAAACAAATAGTACAGTATATGGGCAAATGTATTGGAACACCCCCTCTAATTTTTGAATTCATGTGTCAGCCTGAATCTATTGCTAATGTGTATTTTTACAGCAAAAGTTTAGGGAAGGTCCTTTCCTTTTCCAGCATGACTGTGCCCTTGTGCCCATAGACACACAGCCCTGACCTCAGCCCCAATGAAAAGCTTTGGAATGTACTAGAATATCAATGCCCAACATTAGTGCCCAGCCATACAAATTCTCTTATTGACTTAAAGGTCCTGTGTGAAGCCTTTCCAGACGAGTGGCTGTTATTGTAGCTGAAATGGTCACCTTAAAGTCACTCTACTTTAGTAACATATGTTTTTGAACTGGGATGTTTAATAAGGATGTCCATATACTTTTGGCCATACAGAGTGTCTGAGATAGTTTTTTCCCTTGGGAAAGCTGCACTTTAAAACACCTTTCAGATTTCCTCACTGATGAATAACCAAGCTTGGACAAGTCATGACATGACTGCGGACGAGTGATACAAAAGTGACTGTTCTAGAGAAAAACAGGTTCAGTCTGGTTCATTCACTTAATGTTTAATAGGTCTTGTATTTATGAGCATGTTGCTGATTTTCAAGTAGTAATTTTCCTTTGCTACATAATAATAGCACTTTCATTTCAATTTACCAAGAACTAGGTACTTTTTGGAGGAATGTTTCACTTCTATTAAATTAACCACTGGAAGTAAAACTTCCCAAGTCTTACAGGTGAATAAAATATATATTAAGCATGTGTAATTAAATAGTATCTTGTGACCAGATCAGAATGTAAGACCATGATCAGTATCATATATTAATGCCATGGTTATGGAACAGCATGTCCAACAATATAATGCTCAGATGTCTGTTTAGTTTGTTTGTTTATTAGGATTTTAATGTCATGTTTTACAGTTTGGTTACATTCATGACAGGAACAGTAGTTACTCGTTACACAAAGTTTATAAATTCACAAAGTTATATCGAACACAGTCTTGGACAATTTTGTATCTCCAATTCACCTCACTGGCATGTCTTTGGACTGTGGGAGGAAACCGGAGCACCCGGAGGAAACCCAAGCGGACACGGGGAGAGCATGCAAACTCCACACAGAAAGGACCCGAACCGCCCCACCTGGGGATCGAACCCAGGACCTTCTTGCTGTGAGGCGCAGATGTCTGTTTGGTTTGACCATAAAGTGTTTGTACGGACTAGTGTATGCTTTTTTCTGTTATTATTATATTCTTATTATCATTATTATATTATTGTTATTATTATATTATTATTATTACATAAATTTTCCGCTTTACCACAGGTCGCCTGTCAATTACAAGGCAAACACACACACACACACACACACACACACACACAATATCACACCTATAGGGGCAATTTTGTATCTCCATTTAACCTGACTGCATGTCTTTGGACTGTGGGAGGAAACCAGCACAGGCATGGGGAGAACATGCAAACTTCTTACAAAAAGAACCCAGATTGCTCCACTTGGGATTCAAACCAAGGACCTTCTTTCTGGGAGGTGACAGTGCTACCCACCAAGCCATGCTGCCCAATATTAGTTTTTTTTATTATTATAACAATTCATATATTAGATGTGACATTTTTCTACTTATTTGTTATTCATTTTAAATGCAGATATTTTCTTTTTTTATTATTAATTTTAAAATTAGTCTCACAAACGCATACACTTAAAAATATAAGTGTCAGTCTGCTCAGGTGGTGCAGCGGTAAAAACACACGGCATGGCATCTGGCTGGACTAAGCAGCCACATGATCAACAATTGGCCTGTTGTTCATATAGGGGTGGGATGTTAAGCCGGATAGGGTCTCCTCGTGACTGATGCAACTATTGATGCAAAAAACTTTTTTACATATCTTGTTGATAAAAGAATTGATCTAAATGATGCCACATAACTAATTGTATCAATTATTTTTTATTATAATTGTTTATGATGGTTATTTTTACATGAATTCATTATATGACTAAATTACTGCTTATGGTAAGTTATCAATACATTTATAACTGCAGTATTACTCTACCCATTTAAAAGAATAACATATATAGAAGTTTGTTTTGTTGATTTTCTTTTGCTTTGTATGTACTGTATGTAGCAATGCTGTCTGCTCAACATTTCCACAAGTGCAGGCTCATTTTCTTGACAGTCAAGTTGAGGTGCATGTTTATAGCCATATGTTTTTTTTGCTGTCTAGCGATGTCACACCTTTGCCTGTGCAAAAATTTTGCTTCAGGTGTATTATTTCCTCATTATTTTCTTTGTTGCAATTACACTGGTAAGACTTCCTCAATTGTGAAGCACCTAGACATTTCACTTTCACAGACTTTTGTCAAAACGTTTAGGCAACAAAAACACAGAATATTTGTATATAGTCTATAAAATACAGTATATAGAAATATAAATTATATTGTCAGAATACTTCGTGACCTCTTAATGCATATCATGGTTCTGTGGAACTGCATATATTTTAGGTTTCGAACGAGTTTGACTAGGGCCAAATTGTGATGTCTAGACAACTGGGTCAGAGCATCTCCAGAACTGCAGCTCTTGTGGGGTGTTCCCGTTCTGCAGTGGTCAGTATCTATTAAAAGTGGTCCAAGGAAGGAACAGTGGTAAACCGGCGACAGGGTCATGGGCGGCCAAGAGTGATTGATGCACGTGGGGAGGGAAGGCTGACCCGTGTGGTCCGATCCAACAGACGAGCTACTGTAGCTCAAATTGCTGAAGAAGTTAATGCTGGTTCTGATAGAAGGGTGTCAGAATACACAGTGCATCACAGTTTGTTGCATATGGGGCTGCATAGCCGCAGACCAGCCAGGGTGCCCATGCTGACCCCTGTCCACCACCAAAAGTGCCAACAATGGGCACGTGAGCATCGGAGCTGGACCACGGATCAATGGAAGAAGGTGGCCTGGTCTGATGAATCACGGTTTTTTTTTTACATCGTGTGTGCGTGTGTGTCGCTTACCTGGGGAACACATGGCACCAGGATGCACTATGGGAAGAAGGCAAGCTTACGGAGGCAGTGTGATGCTTTGGGCAATGTTCTGCTGGGAAACCTCGGGTCCTGCCATCCATGTGGATGTTACTTTGACACGTACCACCAACCTAAGCAATGTTGCAGACCATGTACACCCTTTCATGGAAACGGTATTCCCTGATGGCTGTGGCCCCTCTTTCAGCAGGATAATGCGCCCTGCCCCGAAGCAAAAATGGTTCAGGAATGATTTGAGAAGCACAACAACGAGTTTGAGGTGTTGACTTGGCCTCCAAATTCCCCAGATCTCAATCCAGTCGAGCATCTGTGGGATGTGCTGGACAAACAAGTCCAATCCACGGAGGCCCCACCTCACAACTTACAGGAGTTAAAGGATCTGCTGCTGACATCTTGGTGCCAGATAACACAGCACACCTTCAGGGGTCAAGTGGAGTCCATGACTCGACGGGTCAGGGCTGTTTTGGCAGCAAAAGACAGACAAAACCAATACAATATTATGCAAACACATTATAGCAAATAAAACACTTATGAGCCATAGCATTAGAACCACCTGCCTAATATTGCCTGGGTCCTCCTTGTGTCCACGAAACAGCGCAGACCCCATCGAGGCATGGACTCCACAAGACCTTTGAAGGTGTTCTTTATTATCTGGCACCAGAACCTAAGCAGCTCCTATACATTTTTTTAACTTGCAAGCTGGGGCCTCCCTGTTTCAGTCTTGTTTGTTCAGTACATCCTGCAATCTTGCTTCATGAGATTGAGAGCTGTGGAATTTGGTGGCCAATTCAACACTTTAAACTCATTGTCATGTTCCTCAGATGATTGCTGAACAATATTTGCAGTGTGGCAGGGTGCATTTTCCACTGAAAGAGGGTTTTATTGTTGCTATGAAGGAGTGTACTATGTCTGTTACAATGTTTATGTTGGTGGTATGTGTCAAGGTAACATGAATTCCACGCTACCTCTGCCGGCCTACCAGTGGTGTACAAAGTATAAAAGTAAAAGTATCTTACCAGAAATTTCCTTTAATAGAAGTTAAAGTCACCTCTTAGAATATTACTTGAGTACAAGTCTTGCGGTATCTGATGTTTAATGTACTTGAGTATTAAAAGTAGAAGTACAAGTAGCAGACACTTAAATGGATATCCGTACAGACAGACAGACAAAGGGGCAGACAGACATAAGGGCTAGCAGACAGGAAACAGATAAAGAGACAGACGCCATAGATTAATAGTTACAGACAGACAGACACTTAGATGGACAGACAGATAAAAAGGCATACACAGATGGACAGACAGACAAAATGCAGACACTTAGATGTTCAGACGGATAAAAGGCAGACACTTAGACAGACAGACAAAAGGCAGACACTTAGATTGACAGACAACAGGCAGACACTTACATAGACAGACAGACAAAAGGCAGATGCTTAGATGGACAGACAGATAACAAGGCATACACAGATGGACAGACAGACAAAATGCAGACACTTAGATGTTCAGACGGATAAAAGGCAGACACTTAGACAGACAGACAAATGGTAGACACTTAGATTGACAGACAACAGGCAGACACTTATATAGACAGACAGACAAAAGGCAGACACTTAGATGGACAGACAGACAAAAGGCAGACCATTAGATAGACAGACAGACAAAAGGCAGACACTTAGACAGACAGACCAAAGGCAGACACTTAGATGGAAAGACAGACAAAAGGCAGACAGATAGACAGACAAATGGCAGACACTTAGATAGACAGACAGACAAAAAGTAGAAACTTAGATGGACAGACAGACAAAAGGCAGACACTTAGATAGACAGACAGACAAAAGGTAGACATTTAGAAAGACAGACAGACAAAAGACAGACACTTAGGTGGATAGACAGACGGACAAAAAGGCAGACACATAGATGGGTAGACCTACACATAGACAGACAGACAAAGTGGCAGACAGACATAAGGGCTAGCCGACAGGAAACTGACACTTAGATGGACAGACAGACAAACAGACAGACAGTAGAACTGATTATAGTTTCTTACAATGGTGCAGGTACTTCACTCTCCAGTGCGCATTCTCTCTCTCTCTCTCTCTCTCTCTCTCTCTCTCTCTCTCTCGTTTACCAAAGCTCGACTCATTCTTCAGTTAGAGAAGTTCAGTACACTCTGTGCTTCAATAACACTCCTTAAAAGTTCACTAACGAAAGCGTGGAAAGCTATCAAGGAAACGACGCATGGATCAGATCTGCTGCGGTATTTACATACAAATGCGAGAATGTACCTGATCTCTTCAGTTTAAAGTCTCACTCCGGTAAGTCATATTTATTACTATACTGTGTGTTTATTACTGCTGGGTAGATTCACTTAACAGTCAGCTGAACCTGTCTGGTCTTTACAGATGTAGTGTAGTGTAGCTTACCTGCAGTAGGTATTAAACAAATCAAACAGGACAAAATAAAAAAACATTTGGAATTTAAGCACAAATAAATATCAAAATAAGCTCTATGTAAGTATAATAATACTGTTGGTTTATGAACGTTTCTAAACCCAATACATTGTTTTCTTAATAATCAGGGTGTCCCTAAAGTCTGGGCACATATGAAATATCACTAACTATAACTAACTATATGTTTACTTGTTTTCTTATTATACAGGGTGTCCCTAAAGTCTGGGCACATAAGAAATATCACTAACTAGAACTAACTATATGTTTACTTGTTTTCTTATTATACAGGGTGTCCCTAAAGTGTTGACACACAGGAAATATCACTAACTATAACTAACTATATGTATACTTGTTTTCTTATTATACAGGGTGTCCCTAAAGTCTGGACACATAGGAAATATTACTAACTATAACTAACTATATGTTTACTTGTTGTCTTATAATACAGGGTGTCCCTAAAGTCTGGGCACATATGAAATATCACTAACTATAACTAACTATATGTTAACTTGTTTTCTTATTATACAGGGTGTCCCTAAAGTCTGGACACATAGGAAATATCACTAACTATAACTAACTATATGTTTACTTGTTTTCTTATTATACAGGGTGTCCCTAAAGTCTGGACACATAGGAAATATTACTAACTATTACTAACTACATGTTTACTTCTTGTCTTATAATACATGGTGTCCCTAAAGTGTTGACACACAGGAAATATCACTAACTATAACTAACTATATGTTTACTTGTTGTCTTATAATACATGGTGTCCCTAAAGTGTTGACACACAGGAAATATCACTAACTATAACTAACTATATGTTTACTTGTTGTCTTATAATACAGGGTGTCCCTAAAGTCTGGGCACATAGGAAATATCACTAACTATAACTAACTATATGTTTACTTGTTTTCTTATTATAAAGGGTGTCCCTAAAGTCTGGACACATATGAAATATCACTCACTATAACTAACTATATGTTTACTTGTTTTCTTATTATACAGGGTGTCCCTAAAGTCTGGACACATAGGAAATATCACTAACTATAACTAACTATATGTTAACTTGTTTTCTTATTATACAGGGTGTCCCTAAAGTCTGGGCACATAAGAAATATCACTAACTAGAACTAACTATATGTTTACTTGGTTTCTTTTAATACAGGGTGTCCCTAAAGTCTGGACACATAGGAAATATCACTAACTATAACTAACTATATGTTTACTTGTTTTCTTAATAATCAGGGTGTCCCTAAAGTCTGGAAACACAGGAAATATCACTAACTATAACTAACTATATGTTTACTTGCTTTCTTATAATACAGGGTGTACCTAAAGTCTGGGCACATAAGAAATATCACTAACTATAACTAACTATATGTTTACTTGTTTTCTTAATAATCAGGGTGTCCCTAAAGTCTGGGCACATATGAAATATCACTAACTATAACTAACTATATGTTTACTTGTTTTCTTAATAATCAGGGTGTCCCTAAAGTCTGGGCACATAAGAAATATCACTAACTATAACTAACTATATGTTTACTTGTTTTCTTAATAATCAGGGTGTCCCTAAAGTCTGGGCACATATGAAATATCACTAACTATAACTAACTATATGTTTACTTGTTTTCTTAATAATCAGGGTGTCCCTAAAGTCTGGGCACATATGAAATATCACTAACTATAACTAACTATATGTTTACTTGTTTTCTTAATAATCAGGGTGTCCCTAAAGTCTGGGCACATATGAAATATCACTAACTATAACTAACTATATGTTTACTTGTTTTCTTAATAATCAGGGTGTCCCTAAAGTCTGGGCACATATGAAATATTACTAACTATAACTAACTATATGTTTACTTGTTTTCTTAATAATCAGGGTGTCCCTAAAGTCTGGAAACACAGGAAATATCACTAACTATAACTAACTATATGTTTACTTGCTTTCTTATGATACAGGGTGTACCTAAAGTCTGGGCACATAAGAAATATCACTAACTATAACTAACTATATGTATACTTGTTTTCTTATTATACAGGGTGTCCCTAAAGTCTGGACACATAGGAAATATTACTAACTATAACTAACTATATGTTTACTTGTTGTCTTATAATACAGGGTGTCCCTAAAGTCTGGACACATAGGAAATATTACTAACTATAACTAACTATATGTTTACTTCTTGTCTTATAATACAGGGTGTCCCTAAAGTCTGGGCACATATGGAATATCACTAACTATAACTAACTATATGTTTACTTGTTTTGTTATTATACAGGGTGTCCCTAAAGTCTGGACACATAGGAAATATCACTAACTATAACTAACTATATGTTTACTTGTTTTCTTATTATACAGGGTGTCCCTAAAGTCTGGACCCATAGGAAATATTACTAACTATTACTAACTATAACTAACTATATGTTTACTTCTTGTCTTATAATACATGGTGTCCCTAAAGTGTGGACACACAGGAAATATCACTAACTATAACTAACTATAAGTTTACTTGTTTTCTTATTATACAGGGTGTCCCTAAAGTCTGGACACATAGGAAATATCACTAACTATAACTAACTATATGTTTACTTGTTTTCTTATTATACAGGGTGTCCCTAAAGTCTGGACACATAGGAAATATCACTAACTATAACTAACTATATGTTTACTTGTTTTCTTATTATACAGGGTGTCCCTAAAGTCTGGACACATAGGAAATATTACTAACTATAACTAACTATATGTTTACTTGTTGTCTTATAATACATGGTGTCCCTAAAGTGTTGACACATAGGAAATATTACTAACTATAACTACCTATATGTTTACTTGTTTTCTTAATAATCAGGGTGTCCCTAAAGTCTGGGCACATATGAAATATCACTAACTATAACTAACTATATGTTTACTTGCTTTCTTATAATACAGGGTGTACCTAAAGTCTGGGCACATAAGAAATATCACTAACTATAACTAACTATATGTTTACTTGTTTTCTTAATAATCAGGGTGTCCCTAAAGTCTGGGCACATATGAAATATCACTAACTATAACTAACTATATGTTTACTTGTTTTCTTAATAATCAGGGTGTCCCTAAAGTCTGGGCACATAAGAAATATCACTAACTATAACTAACTATATGTTTACTTGTTTTCTTAATAATCAGGGTGTCCCTAAAGTCTGGGCACATATGAAATATCACTAACTATAACTAACTATATGTTTACTTGTTTTCTTAATAATCAGGGTGTCCCTAAAGTCTGGGCACATATGAAATATCACTAACTATAACTAACTATATGTTTACTTGTTTTCTTAATAATCAGGGTGTCCCTAAAGTCTGGGCACATATGAAATATCACTAACTATAACTAACTATATGTTTACTTGTTTTCTTAATAATCAGGGTGTCCCTAAAGTCTGGGCACATATGAAATATTACTAACTATAACTAACTATATGTTTACTTGTTTTCTTAATAATCAGGGTGTCCCTAAAGTCTGGAAACACAGGAAATATCACTAACTATAACTAACTATATGTTTACTTGCTTTCTTATGATACAGGGTGTACCTAAAGTCTGGGCACATAAGAAATATCACTAACTATAACTAACTATATGTATACTTGTTTTCTTATTATACAGGGTGTCCCTAAAGTCTGGACACATAGGAAATATTACTAACTATAACTAACTATATGTTTACTTGTTGTCTTATAATACAGGGTGTCCCTAAAGTCTGGACACATAGGAAATATTACTAACTATAACTAACTATATGTTTACTTCTTGTCTTATAATACAGGGTGTCCCTAAAGTCTGGGCACATATGGAATATCACTAACTATAACTAACTATATGTTTACTTGTTTTGTTATTATACAGGGTGTCCCTAAAGTCTGGACACATAGGAAATATCACTAACTATAACTAACTATATGTTTACTTGTTTTCTTAATAATCAGGGTGTCCCTAAAGTCTGGGCACATAAGAAATATCACTAACTATAACTAACTATATGTTTACTTGTTTTCTTAATAATCAGGGTGTCCCTAAAGTCTGGGCACATATGAAATATCACTAACTATAACTAACTATATGTTTACTTGTTTTCTTAATAATCAGGGTGTCCCTAAAGTCTGGGCACATATGAAATATCACTAACTATAACTAACTATATGTTTACTTGTTTTCTTAATAATCAGGGTGTCCCTAAAGTCTGGGCACATATGAAATATCACTAACTATAACTAACTATATGTTTACTTGTTTTCTTAATAATCAGGGTGTCCCTAAAGTCTGGGCACATATGAAATATTACTAACTATAACTAACTATATGTTTACTTGTTTTCTTAATAATCAGGGTGTCCCTAAAGTCTGGAAACACAAGAAATATCACTAACTATAACTAACTATATGTTTACTTGCTTTCTTATGATACAGGGTGTACCTAAAGTCTGGGCACATAAGAAATATCACTAACTATAACTAACTATATGTATACTTGTTTTCTTATTATACAGGGTGTCCCTAAAGTCTGGACACATAGGAAATATTACTAACTATAACTAACTATATGTTTACTTGTTGTCTTATAATACAGGGTGTCCCTAAAGTCTGGACACATAGGAAATATTACTAACTATAACTAACTATATGTTTACTTCTTGTCTTATAATACAGGGTGTCCCTAAAGTCTGGGCACATATGGAATATCACTAACTATAACTAACTATATGTTTACTTGTTTTGTTATTATACAGGGTGTCCCTAAAGTCTGGACACATAGGAAATATCACTAACTATAACTAACTATATGTTTACTTGTTTTCTTATTATACAGGGTGTCCCTAAAGTCTGGACCCATAGGAAATATTACTAACTATTACTAACTATAACTAACTATATGTTTACTTCTTGTCTTATAATACATGGTGTCCCTAAAGTGTGGACACACAGGAAATATCACTAACTATAACTAACTATAAGTTTACTTGTTTTCTTATTATACAGGGTGTCCCTAAAGTCTGGACACATAGGAAATATCACTAACTATAACTAACTATATGTTTACTTGTTTTCTTATTATACAGGGTGTCCCTAAAGTCTGGACACATAGGAAATATCACTAACTATAACTAACTATATGTTTACTTGTTTTCTTATTATACAGGGTGTCCCTAAAGTCTGGACACATAGGAAATATTACTAACTATAACTAACTATATGTTTACTTGTTGTCTTATAATACATGGTGTCCCTAAAGTGTTGACACATAGGAAATATTACTAACTATAACTACCTATATGTTTACTTGTTTTCTTAATAATCAGGGTGTCCCTAAAGTCTGGGCACATATGAAATATCACTAACTATAACTAACTATATGTTTACTTGCTTTCTTATAATACAGGGTGTACCTAAAGTCTGGGCACATAAGAAATATCACTAACTATAACTAACTATATGTTTACTTGTTTTCTTAATAATCAGGGTGTCCCTAAAGTCTGGGCACATATGAAATATCACTAACTATAACTAACTATATGTTTACTTGTTTTCTTAATAATCAGGGTGTCCCTAAAGTCTGGGCACATAAGAAATATCACTAACTATAACTAACTATATGTTTACTTGTTTTCTTAATAATCAGGGTGTCCCTAAAGTCTGGGCACATATGAAATATCACTAACTATAACTAACTATATGTTTACTTGTTTTCTTAATAATCAGGGTGTCCCTAAAGTCTGGGCACATATGAAATATCACTAACTATAACTAACTATATGTTTACTTGTTTTCTTAATAATCAGGGTGTCCCTAAAGTCTGGGCACATATGAAATATCACTAACTATAACTAACTATATGTTTACTTGTTTTCTTAATAATCAGGGTGTCCCTAAAGTCTGGGCACATATGAAATATTACTAACTATAACTAACTATATGTTTACTTGTTTTCTTAATAATCAGGGTGTCCCTAAAGTCTGGAAACACAGGAAATATCACTAACTATAACTAACTATATGTTTACTTGCTTTCTTATGATACAGGGTGTACCTAAAGTCTGGGCACATAAGAAATATCACTAACTATAACTAACTATATGTATACTTGTTTTCTTATTATACAGGGTGTCCCTAAAGTCTGGACACATAGGAAATATTACTAACTATAACTAACTATATGTTTACTTGTTGTCTTATAATACAGGGTGTCCCTAAAGTCTGGACACATAGGAAATATTACTAACTATAACTAACTATATGTTTACTTCTTGTCTTATAATACAGGGTGTCCCTAAAGTCTGGGCACATATGGAATATCACTAACTATAACTAACTATATGTTTACTTGTTTTGTTATTATACAGGGTGTCCCTAAAGTCTGGACACATAGGAAATATCACTAACTATAACTAACTATATGTTTACTTGTTTTCTTATTATACAGGGTGTCCCTAAAGTCTGGACCCATAGGAAATATTACTAACTATTACTAACTATAACTAACTATATGTTTACTTCTTGTCTTATAATACATGGTGTCCCTAAAGTGTTGACACACAGGAAATATCACTAACTATAACTAACTATAAGTTAACTTGTTTTCTTATTATACAGGGTGTCCCTAAAGTCTGGACACATAGGAAATATCACTAACTATAACTAACTATATGTTTACTTGTTTTCTTATTATACAGGCTGTCCCTAAAGTCTGGACACATAGGAAATGTTACTAACTATTACTAACTACATGTTTACTTCTTGTCTTATAATACATGGTGTCCCTAAAGTGTTGACACACAGGAAATATCACTAACTATAACTAACTATATGTATACTTGTTTTTTTATTATACAGGGTGTCCCTAAAGTCTGGACACATAGGAAATATTACTAACTATAACTAACTATATGTTTACTTGTTTTCTTATTATACAGGGTGTCCCTAAAGTCTGGACACATAGGAAATATCACTAACTATAACTAACTATATGTTTACTTGTTTTCTTATTATACAGGGTGTCCCTAAAGTCTGGACACATAGGAAATATTACTAACTATTACTAACTACATGTTTACTTCTTGTCTTATAATACATGGTGTCCCTAAAGTGTTGACACACAGGAAATATCACTAACTATAACTAACTACATGTTAACTTGTTTTCTTATTATACAGGGTGTCCCTAAAGTCTGGAAACACAGGAAATTTCACTAACTATAACTAACTATATGTTTACTTACTTTCTTATAATACAGGGTGTCCCTTAAGTCTGGGCACATAAGAAATATCACTAACTATAACTAACTATATGTTTACTTGTTTTCTTAATAATCAGGGTGTCCCTAAAGTCTGGACACATAGGAAATATCCCTAACTTTAACTAACTATATGTTTACTTGTTGTCTTATAATACAGGGTGTCCCTAAAGTCTGGGCACATATGAAATATCACTAACTATAACTAACTATATGTTTACTTGTTTTCTTATTATACAGGGTGTCCCTAAAGACTGGACACATAGGAAATATCACTAACTATAACTAACTACATGTTTACTTCTTGTCTTATAATACTTGGTGTCCCTAAAGTGTTGACACACAGGAAATATCACTAACTATAACTAACTATATGTTTACTTGTTGTCTTATAATACATGGTGTCCCTAAAGTGTTGACACACAGGAAATATCACTAACTATAACTAACTACATGTTTACTTGTTGTCTTATAATACAGGGTGTCCCTAAAGTCTGGAAACACAGGAAATATCACTAACTATAACTAACTATATGTTTACTTGCTTTCTCATAATACAGGGTGTCCCTAAAGTCTGGACACATAGGAAATATCACTAACTATATGTTTACTTGTTTTCTTATAATACAGGGTGTCCCTAAAGTCTGGACACATAGGAAATATCACTAACTAGAACTAACTGTATGTTTACTTGTTCTCTTATAATACAGGGTGTCCCTAAAGTGTTGACACACAGGAAATATCACTAACTATAACTAACTATATGTTTACTTGTTGTCTTATAATACAGGGTGTCCCTAAAGTCTGGACACACAGGAAATATCACTAACTATAACTAACTATATGTTTACTTGTTGTCTTATAATACAGGGTGTCCCTAAAGACTGGACACATAGGAAATATCACTAACTAGAACTAACTATATGTTTACTTGTTCTCTTATAATACAGGGTGTCCCTAAAGTGTTGACACACAGGAAATATCACTAACTAGAACTAACTATATGTTTACTTGTTCTCTTATAATACAGGGTGTCCCTAAAGTGTTGACACACAGGAAATATCACTAACTATAACTAACTATATGTTTACTTGTTGTCTTATAATACAGGGTGTCCCTAAAGTCTGGACACATAGGAAATATCACTAACTAGAACTAACTATATGTTTACTTGTTCTCTTATAATACAGGGTGTCCCTAAAGTCTGGACACATAGGAAATATTACTAACTATAACTAACTATATGTTTACTTGTTGTCTTATAATACAGGGTGTCCCTAAAGTCTGGGCACATATGGAATATCACTAACTATAACTAACTATATGTTTACTTGTTTTCTTATAATACAGGGTGTCCCTAAAGTCTGGACCCATAGGAAATATTACTAACTATCATTAACTACATGTTTACTTCTTGTCTTATAATACATGGTGTCCCTAAAGTGTTGACACACAGGAAATATCCCTAACTATAACTAACTACATGTTTACTTGTTTTCTTATTATACAGGGTGTCCCTAAAGTCTGGACACATAGGAAATATTACTAACTATTACTAACTACATGTTTACTTCTTGTCTTATAATACATGGTGTCCCTAAAGTGTTGACACACAGGAAATATCACTAACTATAACTAACTATATGTTAACTTGTTTTCTTATTATACAGGGTGTCCCTAAAGTCTGGACACATAGGAAATATTACTAATTATTACTAACTACATGTTTACTTCTTGTCTTATAATACATGGTGTCCCTAAAGTGTTGACACACAGGAAATATCACTAACTATAACTAACTATATGTTAACTTGTTTTCTTATTATACAGGGTGTCCCTAAAGTCTGGACACATAGGAAATATTACTAACTATAACTAACTATATGTTTACTTGTTGTCTTATAATACAGGGTGTCCCTAAAGTCTGGGCACATATGGAATATCACTAACTATAACTAACTATATGTTTACTTGTTTTCTTATTATACAGGGTGTCCCTAAAGTCTGGACACATAGGAAATATCACTAACTATAACTAATTATATGTTTACTTGTTTTCTTATAATACAGGGTGTCCCTAAAGTCTGGACCCATAGGAAATATTACTAACTATCATTAACTACATGTTTACTTCTTGTCTTATAATACATGGTGTCCCTAAAGTGTTGACACACAGGAAATATCACTAACTATAACTAACTACATGTTAACTTGTTTTCTTATTATACAGGGTGTCCCTAAAGTCTGGACACATAGGAAATATTACTAACTATTACTAACTACATGTTTACTTCTTGTCTTATAATACATGGTGTCCCTAAAGTGTTGACACACAGGAAATATCACTAACTATAACTAACTATATGTTTACTTGTTTTCTTATTATACAGGGTGTCCCTAAAGTCTGGACACATAGGAAATATTACTAACTATTACTAACTACATGTTTACTTCTTGTCTTATAATACATGGTGTCCCTAAAGTGTTGACACACAGGAAATATCACTAACTATAACCAACTACATGTTTACTTGTTTTCTTATTATACAGGGTGTCCCTAAAGTCTGGACACATAGGAAATATTACTAACTATTACTAACTACATGTTTACTTCTTGTCTTATAATACATGGTGTCCCTAAAGTGTTGACACACAGGAAATATCACTAACTATAACTAACTATATGTTAACTTGTTTTCTTATTATACAGGGTGTCCCTAAAGTCTGGACACATAGGAAATATTACTAACTATTACTAACTACATGTTTACTTGTTCTCTTATAATACATGGTGTCCCTAAAGTGTTGACACACAGGAAATATCACTAACTATAACTAACTATATGTTAACTTGTTTTCTTATTATACAGGGTGTCCCTAAAGTCTGGACACATAGGAAATATTACTAACTATTACTAACTACATGTTTACTTCTTGTCTTATAATACATGGTGTCCCTAAAGTGTTGACACACAGGAAATATCACTAACTATAACTAACTACATGTTTACTTGTTTTCTTATTATACAGGGTGTCCCTAAAGTCTGGACACATAGGAAATATTACTAACTATTACTAACTACATGTTTACTTCTTGTCTTATAATACATGGTGTCCCTAAAGTGTTGACACACAGGAAATATCACTAACTATAACTAACTATATGTTTACTTTTTTTCTAATTATACAGGGTGTCCCTAAAGTCTGGACACATATGAAATATTACTAACTATAACTAACTATATGTTTACTTGTTTTCTTATTATACAGGGTGTCCCTAAAGACTGGACACATAGGAAATATCACTAACTATAACTAACTACATGTTTACTTCTTGTCTTATAATACATGGTGTCCCTAAAGTGTTGACACACAGGAAATATCACTAACTATAACTAACTATATGTTTACTTGTTGTCTTATAATACATGGTGTCCCTAAAGTGTTGACACACAGGAAATATCACTAACTATAACTAACTACATGTTTACTTGTTGTCTTATAATACAGGGTGTCCCTAAAGTCTGGAAACACAGGAAATATCACTAACTATAACTAACTATATGTTTACTTGCTTTCTCATAATACAGGGTGTCCCTAAAGTCTGGACACATAGGAAATATCACTAACTATAACTAACTATATGTTTACTTGTTTTCTTATAATACAGGGTGTCCCTAAAGTCTGGACACATAGGAAATATCACTAACTAGAACTAACTATATGTTTACTTGTTCTCTTATAATACAGGGTGTCCCTAAAGTGTTGACACACAGGAAATATCACTAACTATAACTAACTATATGTTTACTTGTTTTCTTTTAATACAGGGTGTCCCTAAAGTCTTGACACATAGGAAATATTACTAACTATAACTAACTACATGTTTACTTGCTTTCTTATAATACAGGGTGTCCCTAAAGTGTGGACACATAGGAAATATCACTAACTATAACTAACTATATGTTTACTTGTTGTCTTATAATACATGGTGTCCCTAAAGTGTTGACACACAGGAAATATCACTAACTATAACTAACTACATGTTTACTTGTTGTCTTATAATACATGGTGTCTCTAAAGTCTGGAAACACAGGAAATATCACTAACTATAACTAACTATATGTTTACTTGCTTTCTTACAATACAGGGTGTCCCTAAAGTCTGGACACATAGGAAATATTACTAACTATAACTAACTATATGTTTACTTGTTTCTTATTATACAGGGTGTCCCTAAAGTGTGGACACATAGGAAATATCACTAACTATAACTAACTATATGTTTACTTGGTTTCTTTTAATACAGGGTGTCCCTAAAGTCTGGACACATAGGAAATATCACTAACTATAACTAACTATTTGCTTACTTGTTGTCTTATTATACAGGGTGTCCCTAAAGTCTGGAAACACAGGAAATATCACTAACTATAACTAACTATATGTTTACTTGTTGTCTTATTATACAGGGTGTCCCTAAAGTCTGGAAACACAGGAAATATCACTAACTATAACTAACTATATGTTTACTTGTTGTCCTATTATACAGGGTGTCCCTAAAGTCTGGAAACACAGGAAATATCACTAACTATAACTAACTATATGTTTACTTGTTGTCTTATTATACAGGGTGTCCCTAAAGTCTGGACATATAGGAAATATTACTAACTATAAAAAATACACACACAAACATATTGCATCACAAATAGTGGAAAACACATTAAAGATGTTTTTGAGTAATATTCTAATGAAATAAAATGTTCATTGACCAAAAATCGATTGAAATGTATTAAAAATATGCATTTTGCTTATGTGTCCAGACTTTAGGCACACCCTGTATTATCCAGGCGACAACCATGGAATATAAATGCAGATATTTGAAACATACAGTGAATTAATATAGCCTAACATTCTAATTATTTTTACCTGATGTTATCTTTTAATGACATTCCTAGGGCTTGATCTCTCCAAATTAACCAACAAGAATCATAAAATTTGTATGCTTTAACAACCTAAACATAAACAAGATGGCACAGTGATGAAGTGAGCATCCAACAAACACTTAAACTGTAGTTTTATTTATTTATTAGGAATTTAACATCACACTTTGGTTACATTCATGACAGGACAGGTAGTTACTTGATACACAAGATTTATCAGTTCAAGTTTAATGTCAAACACAGTCATGGATAATTTTGTACTGTTTTGGGACTGTGAGAGGAAACCGGAGCTCCTAGAGGAAACCCACGCAGACATGGGGAGAACATGCAAACTCCACACAGAAAAGACCCAGACCGCCCCAACTTGGAATCGAACTCAGGACCTTCTTGCTGTGAGGCGACAGTGCTGCCCACTGAGCCACAGTGCTGCCCTAAACTGTAGTTTTAAGACATGCTTGGGTGTCACAATGGCAGCATGATGATTATGCTTCTTTCTGTGTGGAGTTTACATGTTCTCCCTTGTCTGTGTGGGTTTCCTCTGGGAGCTCCAGTTTCCTCCCACAGTCTGCACTTTACCATCACCCTGGACTGCACCTGCACTTTACACAACTGTCATACATATATACATACAGTATAGTTATTTTTTACCATCCTTACAGTATATAGTTATAGTTACAGCTCTATAGTTATTATTTACACATCTTTTATTACTATTACTGATATTACTAATATATACCTAACTAATCTTTATTATTATTACTTTTATTATTAGAATGTCGATCTATCTATCTATCTATCTATCTATCTATCTATCTATCTATCTATCTATCTATCTATCTAGACAGACAGACAGACAGACAGACAGACACAGACAGACAGACAGACAGACAGACAGACATTGAAAATGAACCATTTGTAACCTGTAATTACCTGTTCTGTAAGTGTAAAAATGTAACAAATGTGAAAAATGAACAAACAAACAAGTCATGGTTATGTAGCTTAGGTTGTCGTGGCATGTTTTATTAAAATAATATTTATTTTGAAAAATAATAAATAATAATAATAATTTGAATATATTTTGTCGTCCAATACAAAGCAAATTAGTTTATGCAACTTTTATGATTACTATATGATAACTACAGTATATAATAACTATTAAATACAGTACATTCTAATTATATGTTATATATACTGTATCCTGGCTTCTTTTTTTTACCTAAAATGGGCGGCATGGTGGCTCAGTGGGTAGCACTGTCACCTCACATGTTTGCATGTTCTTCCCATGTCTGCGCGGGTTTCCTCCAGGAGCTCTGGTTTCCTCCCACAGTCCAAAGACATGCAAGTGAGGTGAATTGAAGATACAAAACTGTCCATGACTGTGTTTGACATTAAACTTGTGAACTGATGAATCCTGTGTAATGAGTAACTACCATTTCTGTCATTATTGTGACCAGAGTGTAAAACATGCCGTTAAAATCCTAATAATATATATATTTTTTTTACCTAAAACAGAATTTGGGTGATATTTAATATTTTTAAAAATAATCAGTAATTTTTATAGCCTGCCCACTAATGTTTAGGGTCTTGTCTGTTTATTTTATAGTAACCAGTCTATACTGCAGTAAGGTTAAACCTAATTCCTCAATGCCCGCTAAAAACAGAATGTTTGTCCATGTACGTCCAACTCTGGTCCATTTCAACCATAATTGGGTTCCTAATTTATTAACTGTTGACTGTGAATTGCCAACTCAATATTATAAATTGCTACAAGAACATAAAGTTTAATCTCAATCAACACAACTCTTTGAGCAGCGCTAAGTTAAAAACAATCATTACCAGTCATTAAATACCAAACTAACTGTTCATTAGTGGCAGTTCTGGGTCAAATTCTTGCTTCCTGTACTTGTGATCAATGGATCCACTTCTTGTAGGCTGATTACCCTGCTTACAAAGTAGTAATAAAGCTGGAGTTTGCTCAGGCTCTGGTAGATCCCAGGTACCCAGCTTAATCCCTGCCTTTGCTTACTGTCTGTGTGGAGTTTAGCATTTTCTTCCATGTTTGTGTGGAGTTTATCTGGGTACTAAACCAAACTACCTTTTGGCTGATGTCCTCTGATAGACAATAGAACAGAGAATAGAAAAGAACGCCTTTATTTGTCATATACGTATACCCAGCTTGTTTTTTGGAAGCTGGGGTCAGAGCGCAGGGTCAGCCATCGTACAGCGCCCCTGGAGCCGAGCGGGTTAAGGGCCATGCTCAAGGGCCCAACAGTGGCTGCATGGCAGAGCTGGGATTTAAACTCTCAACCTTTCAGTTGATAACCCAAACCCCTACCCACTAGGCTACCACTGTCCCTACAAGTGTCATGTCCAGAGTGTATTTTCATCTTGTGGGTCGCCTCTACATTCTTGACTAAGATAAAGTAGTTACTAAAATTATTCAATTAAAATGAGAACAGTGAAGAGTGTACTATCTGTTTTGGGGGGAAAATTGCAATTTTTATGGCTCTTGATTCATGGCTATGCATTATTACCTCTTTTCCAGAACAATTGCACAAGATGTCCGGTCAGAACGAGTGCCACTATGGTGAGCTGATGGACTTTTTCTATAAAAACAAAAATCAAACGAATGAAAGCAGCCCCACACAAATCATCATACTGCAATGTGTGGGCTCCATCTTCTGCTGCTTCATCCTGGTGGCTAACGCCATGGTCATTACTGCTGTGATAACTAACAACCGGTTTCACTACCCCTTTTATTATCTCTTGTCCAACCTCGCTGCCTCTGACTTTCTCGCTGGGATCGCGTATGTGTATCTCATGTTCCGCACAGGGGACGTGTCTCCGACGTTAACCGTGCAGCAATACTTCATCCGTCAGGGCTTGCTGGATGTAAGTCTGTCTGCCTCGCTCACAAACTTGCTGGTGATCGCTCTGGAGCGCTACATCTCTGTCATAAATTGGAAAGTTCACAGTAACCTTTCAAAGCGACGGGTAACCCTTCTGATCGTACTTGTTTGGGGCCTTTCCATTTTTATGGGGGCTGTGCCAAGCCTTGGCTGGAACTGTATCTGTAGTCTTGACCAATGCTCAATCCTGGCACCAATCTACAGCAGGAGCTACCTGATCTTCTGGTCCGTGTGCAACCTACTACTTTTCCTCATAATGGTAGCCATCTACATACGGATATACGCCTACGTAATAAGGAAAACGTACGTGTTATCTTCTCATACGACTGGATCTATGAAACGTAAGAGGACGCCCATCAAGCTCATTAAAACTGTCATGACTGTGTTGGGTAAGTTTCAGTTTTAGTATTTATTTGTGATATCAAATGAGTTGCTCATCTTAGGGAATAATTTACCCTGTGCTTATTGTGTCTGGGTTGTGCCAGACATGACTAATGTCTGGAAATTTACAGTAAAGCTTAACAATGACTGCCCACTTTTTCTGTGCCATAACATTAAAACCAGCTCCTTGTTCAATTCTATCAACTCCAGTTACCATACAAAAGCACTTTGTAGTTCTACAGTTACTGACTGTAGCATCTGTTTCTCTGCATGCTTTGTTAGCCCCCTTTCATGCTGTTCTTCAATGGTCAGGACTCTCCCAGGACCACCACAGAGCAGGTATATTTGAGTGGTGGATGATTCTCAGCACTGCAGTGACACTGACATGGTGGTGGTGTGTTAGTGTGTGTTGTGCTGGTATGAGTGGATAAGACACAGCAGCGCTGATGGAGTTTTTAAACACCTCACAGTCACTGCTAGACTGAGAATAGTCCACCAACCAAAAATATCCAGCTAACAGCGCCCTGTGGGCAGAGTCCTGTGACCACTGATGAAGGTCTAGAAGATGACCAACTCAAACAGAAGCAATAGATGAGCGATCGTCTCTGACTTTACATCTACAAGGTGGACCAACTGGGTAGGAGTGTCTAACAGAGTGGATAGTGAGTGGACACGGTATTTAAAAACTCCAGCAGTGCTGCTGTGTCTTATCCACTCATACCAGCACAACACACACTAACACACCACCACCATGTCAGTGTCTATGCAGTGCTGAGAATGATCCACCACCCAAATAATACCTGCTCTGTAGTGGTCCTGACATTTGAAGAACAGGGTGAAAGCAGGCTAAAAAAGTATGTAATGAAATAGATGGACTACAGTCAGTAATTGTAGTGGAGCTGATAAAATGGACAGTGAGTGTAGAAACAAGGAGGTGGTTTTATGTTATGTTATGGCTGATCGGTGTAGTTTAATAGACATTTCAGGAAACATTTAAATATAATTACACAATGACAATTACTTTCTAATAAATAGCCACACCAAAGGGGATTATTTTGTAACAAAAGCTTTTCAGAGTGCTTTTATTTGGCTTGTATCATGGCAATATGCCAACAATCTTAAAAAATTTAAGACTGATCTTTGCATGCCAAGTCCAAATGCGATGCTACGAAATAAAAGTCAGGCTGTAGAGCTCAACCACTGTAAATACGATTTCTTCCGCTGTTATTGGAACTACACCCTTGGTAAAAATGAGTAGTAAGAGTTAAAAGAGAAAGCTTACTTTCACACCACTTCATAAAGAACTTCAATCTGAGAACAAAAAACCTCCAAGGAAATAAAAACCACATGTGCAATATTTTGTACAACCTCCCTTGGCCAATAAACAGCACTTAAGGCCTCCGCATACTTGCAGCGAATCTAAGTTCGCGAGTGTTGCACAAAGCCGAACGTGCCTTCGCGAGCTTACAAGCTGGCATACTTCCAGCGGTTTTGTTTTGGACATCAGTGGACGTTTTTTTCGGTGTTTTCTTTATATTTCGTAAAATTCTATATTACAATGGCCAAAACGAAGCTGCAGAGAAAGAGTTGTTGTGTTGTATAATTACTCCTGCCAGTAGGTGTCACAGTGTATCAGACAGAGAGACAGTGAGTGAGAGAGAAGAAGGAACTCGGAGTAAAGAACTCGTTCAGTCTTGTGCAGTTGCACCTACAAAATACAATACTGTTGAAATAAAGAACGAGATAATAGAGAAATATGAGAGTTATTTTTGTTTCTGATAGATACATTTATGGTACAGCACACGTACTGTACAGAAATGTGATGTGTGTTTTATGTACAGTACAGTACTACTGTGTATTGTTGTTTATTATTGTTTATTACAGAAATGTTTATTCTATAATTTAAGATTTAAGGGAAAATACAGTCAATGCTGAGGCCTTTAGTCTTCTCCTATAACATCTTATATGGTTAAGAGTACAGAGCATGGAACTTGAGATGATTCCTTTTTACACAATCACTCCAAATTGTCCAGGGTCTCTGCACTTCCCTCTTTAGCTCACCGCCTATGTTTTCTATGGGACTTTTATTAAACGACTGGAATTCCTATCGCAAAGGCTTGATTTTGTGCTTAGCAAAATATGTTTTGGATCATTTTCCTGCTTAAAGATCCAATGATGATCCATTTTTAGTTTCTTGACAGCGGCAAATAGATTAAGGAACCGACACTTCTATACCTCCATGCCCCCTGCTGGCCTGCCAATAGTGACCTGGCAAATGGGCATTATACTGTATTTTGTGTCTCCTGTAGAGCTATATGGCAAGTATTTTATGGAGTCCACTATACCATGTACCCTAACTAGGATTCCAGGGCCTGTGGAGAAAAAAACAGCCCCAGCACATCACAGGCCCTCCACTATACAGGAGCAGTTCTTTTCAGTGTAGTTATCCTTGTTTGTTCTTGATGTTGATGTAGATGTAGCATCTGGTGGTACTTTAGAGACTTAGTAAACCCCAGGAAGATATTTTTCAACAGTGATTCTCTATTAGGTTTTTTTTTGCCTCTCTTACTATCCTCTGAAATGTGTGTTAAAGCAAAACAAACTTGGGTCCTCATCCAAGTAAGTCTGCATTCCAGTTGATTGGAACTTTTTGGGTGAAGTGAATAACACTGATTATCTCTTCATCACGGCACCTGTTAGTGGGTGGGATATATTAGACAGCAAGTGAACATTTTTACTGCATTGGTCCGATCAAAAGTGGTCCAAGGAAGGAACAGTGGTAAACCAGCGACAGGGTCATCAGGGAAGGCTGTTGTGGTCCGATCCAACAGATGAGCTACTGTAGCTCAAATTGCTCAAAAATTGCTGAAAAAGTTAACACTGGTTCTGATAGAAAGGTGTCAGAATACACAGTGCATCACAGTTTGATGCGTATGGGGCTGCATAGCCACAGACCAGTCAGGGTGCCCATGCTGACCTCTGTCCAGCACCAAAAGTGCCAACAATGGGCACGTGAGCATCGGAACTGGACCACGGAGCAATGGAAGATGGGCTGGTCTGATGAATCATGTTTTCTTTTACATCACGTGGATGGCCGGGTGTGTGTGCGTCGCTTACCTGGGGAACACATGGCACCAGGTAAGCACTAAGCCAGCAGAGGAAGTGTGATGCTTTGGGCAATGTTCTGCTGGGAAACCTTGGGTCCTGCCATTCATGTGGATGTTACTTTGACACAGGAGTCCATGCCTCGATGGGTCAGGGCTGTTTTGGCAGCGAAAGGGGGACCAACACAATATTAGGAAGGTGGTCATAATATTATGCATGATCGGTGTATGTGCTTTCTTAGGCAAATAGCTATTGTATTTTTTATATTTATATTATTATCATGTTTATTGACATTCCCTGACTTATAAGAGTCAATGCATATTTGAATGTGTGTTCTCTTACCTTTCCCATGTTGATATACAGTACATACTAATATACCCAAGTGAAACAAGAAGTCATGGATTACTTCTTAAAATTAGTTCTAAAAGGTGAATATAAATGGAAAAAATAAATATAATCCAATAATTATTTCATGATGCAGGTTTTGTTACTGAACAAATGTGATATTAAGCTAATTCACCAAAAATGCCTTTTTTTACTCATCTTGACTAAGGGTGCCAATCATTTTCTAAATGATAAAAAAAACCAACGATAAATTTCACTGTGATTCACTCTGTTATAGAGATAAATCTACACCTTCATTTAACAGTGGCTTAGCAAAACATAATTTTATGGTACCCACAATGTGGTAAAGTCCAAATCACAGGGTAAAGTTGTTCTAATTTGTACGTGGAGTCTTAATATCAGGAACAAGATAATCTGCTTAGCTATATATGTTTTGTAGCTATCAGAGGATTTGTTTATTGTAATTTTATTGAATTTATTACAGGTAATTAAATACTAATCCACCAGTATCAAAACTTTCCCAAGTACACTGTAACGTGGCTCAGCTGCTTAATGAGTTTGGCAGTGAATCATGGCGTATTAGTCATGCCCTTCTGCATTGTTATTTTTGTCAATATTTGGAAGGTGGTCATAATGTTATGCCTCATCGGTGTATTTTATTACTATATTACTAGATTTTATTTTATAAATATAATAGTATTTATAAAATATAATAGTAGGAGCACTTTTTTAAACCTATTTTTCATTTATGCCTGTAAAGTAGGAGTCAGAACATATGTGTGTAAACTTTAAGAAGATATATGTACTATAAGTATATTATATAGCAAAATAATACAATAAAAAAACAGAGAACAGAGAAAGCTTCCCTGAGGCCGTGTGCACACCCCCCTGATTGTAATCAAAATAGTGGGTCGTATTTTCTTTTCTGGCTCGGTCTTTCAGTTGGTTGAACATTTTCTCAGGGTGTGGCGAGTAAAGTCATGCAGTCGCTGTTGTAAAGCACGTGTGGTTCAAATTACTTTGAGTAAAAAGATAAAGGCTTAAGGTCAGGAGCATAAGTGCCTCCCCTGATCTAAGTTGCCAAACAGAAACTAGCAGTCATTCCTGCATGCTGACTCTTCTTTATGACCGTATAATTATATTGCACAAGCGTAGCGTTTGCACTGCTTGTCGTCTGATCTGCATTGCTGGTGTGATTATTTGTGGCTTCCATGGAAAGGATCTTTCAAAGGCATCTGCTTTTTAGGCAGGGTTCTGGCATACAGTAGTGTTTAGTATTACCTTGAAATGTGTATTAACTTATTAAGAACTCTCACCTTTATATGTCATAATAAAAACAAAACACAAAAATGAAAGAGGAGATACAAGGACTGGTTTACACACAGGAAAAAAATACTTTCAATAATCCATAACCTAATTAAAGTAGGGCTGGGCGGTATATTGTAAATATTGATATATCCGATTACACGATGTTGAAAATGACCATATTCAGTATATCGAGTATGCATAGAAAACACAGATTGCAAAAGCGCTGCACGGAACGCTTTCCTTCACGTATGAGCATGGACACTGAATCACTGAGTCAATGAGTCAGAAACGACTCTTTTCAGACGAATTATTTATTGGAATTGAATCTGAAAACTGTGCTCTTATCTGTGGTAAACATTCATTCATTCATTCAGGCTATTCACTCTGTGGGCAAAACAACTCTGGTTCAAGAGATTCAGATGTATAAACCAATCAGAATTTAGATTTTGGGCAGAATTTCAATCTCTCTCTTCATTGGTTGTTGTATAATTGACAGATAAGTGAACGAATGACCAGTTTCAGCTTTCAGCCGCGACAGCCAAGAGAAGGGACAGTTGTGGTCTAGCGGTTAAGGTACTAGACTAGTAATCCAAAGTTGCTGGTTCAAGCCTCACTACTGCCAGGTTGCCACTGTTGGGCCCTTGAGCAAGGCCCTTAACCCTCAATTGCTTAGACAATATATACTGTCACTGTACTGTACAGGGGTTGGACAAAATAACTGAAACACCTGGTTTTAGACCACAATAATTTATTAGTATGGTGTAGGGCCTCCTTTTGCGGCCAATACAGCGTCAATTCGTCTTGGAAATGACATATACAAGTCCTGCACAGTGGTCAGAGGGATTTTAAGCCATTCTTCTTGCAGGATAGTGGCCAGGTCACTACGTGATGCTGGTGGAGGAAAACGTTTCCTGACTCGCTTCTCCAAAACACCCCAAAGTGGCTCAATAATATTTAGATCTGGTGACTGTGCAGGCCATGGGAGATGTTCAACTTCACTTTCATGTTCATCAAACCAATCTTTCACCAGTCTTGCTGTGTGTATTGGTGCATTGTCATCCTGATACACGGCACCGCCATTGGATGCACATGGTCCTCCAGAATGGTTCGGTAGTCCTTGGCAGTGACGCGCCCATCTAGCACAAGTATTGGGCCAAGGGAATGCCATGATATGGCAGCCCAAACCATCACTGATCCACCCCCATGCTTCACTCTGGGCATGCAACAGTCTGGGTGGTACGCTTCTTTGGGGCTTCTCCACACCGTAACTCTCCCGGATGTGGGGAAAACAGTAAAGGTGGACTCATCAGAGAACAATACATGTTTCACATTGTCCACAGCCCAAGATTTGCGCTCCTTGCACCATTGAAACCGACGTTTGGCATTGGCACGAGTGACCAAAGGTTTGGCTATAGCAGCCCGGCCGTGTATATTGACCCTGTGGAGCTCCCGACGGACAGTTCTGGTGGAAACAGGAGAGTTGAGGTGCACATTTAATTCTGCCGTGATTTGGGCAGCCGTGGTTTTATGTTTTTTGGATACAATCCGGGTTAGCACCCGAACATCCCTTTCAGACAGCTTCCTCTTGCGTCCACAGTTAATCCTGTTGGACGTGGTTTGTCCTTCTTGGTGGTATGCTGACATTACCCTGGATACCGTGGCTCTTGATACATCACAAAGACTTGCTGTCTTGGTCACAGATGCGCCAGCAAGACGTGCACCAACAATTTGTCCTCTTTTGAACTCTGGTATGTCACCCATAATGTTGTGTGCATTGCAATATTTTGAGCAAAACTGTGCTCTTACCCTGCTAATTGAACCTTCACACTCTGCTCTTACTGGTGCAATGTGCAATTAATGAAGATTGGCCACCAGACTGGTCCAATTTAGCCATGAAACCTCCCACACTAAAATGACAGGTGTTTCAGTTATTTTGTCCAACCCCTGTAAGTTGCTTTAGATAAAAGCGTCTGCTAAATGCTGAAAATGAAATAAATGAAGTTAAATTATCTAAGACGGTTTTCATTAGTTAGGTGGATAAATCCAGTTAAATATGGATTTTTATATTCTGGAAATATTCTGGAAATATACAAGATGGCCTCCAAGGTAAGCTGTAGTTATGATTTTATGCTGCTGTGTGGTTGATCTGGGTCACAGTGCTGCTGTTTACCGTGTGATTTCATTTTGCAATGATAGCAAAGCATGATCAAATATTAAACGTTTTCGGGATTTTTTCGATGTTCATTAATTTGAAGTAAAACGGACATTATAAAACGGATAGTTCCGGTCCTAAAATCTGATTGGCTGAGCCGCGTTCGAAGCCGTTGTAAAATCCCCGATAAACGCACACCTAGGACCACCTCACATCATTCCATATTAATACGCCACTGAATAGAGAAAGTTAATGTTATTTTCGCCCTCACGTTGCCTAGCAACACTGTTAATCGGATTACCTTGCGTCGCGGAAGAATGCTTTATTGTAAGTTTATACACAATAAATACATTTATGATTAAACATTGTTGTATTTATTATATTTTATGTTGACCGCCGTTTTATAAAAGCAATAAGCCACTCGAGACCGTACGTTACTGTTACGATTTTAGCACGGGGAAAGAAGTTTTAGACGTCATCCCCGTGCTAAAATCACAGTAACGTACGGCCTCTCATGGCTTATTGCTTTAGTATAAATGTGATTGTGAGATTTTGCTGGTTTGTTTAATGTAAATGTAGTCAATATTAATACAAATACAGCCTTGTAATAATACAAAATATAAACACTAATTAGTTAGAATTTATTTATTATTTTTAAGATAACTTCAAAAAAGAATTGTTGCATTAAGCTAGAAAAGTCTTAAGAAAGGTGTTACTGTTGCTACTCTTCCTAGATGGATGTCAAACTAATTTTCACCGAGGGCCACATCTGCATTATGTTGGCCCTCAAAGGGCCGATTGTAATGTATCCTGCCGTGATTGCAGTCTGCCTTTTAAGTCTTGGACAATTTGTTGTTTTTCTTAGAGGCTAAATTCTGTGTTTGGTGTCAAAATGTCAAATTTATTCTGTATATTTATTATGTACAGTATATTTAAGCAATAGAACACGAGAGGGAGTGTGTTATCGCGAATAACACACGGCTGTGATTCGGTCGCAGGCACGAGCTGAAGGCGAGTGCTGTAGATCATCACAGCCGTGATGTTATTCGCGATAACACACGACCTAGAGTGTTCTATTGCTTTCATACAACAGTTTTTACAAAATAAAGAAAGAAAATAAATCAAAGAAGCCCTGAATT
The DNA here is from genome assembly GCF_030014385.1 of Trichomycterus rosablanca. Classification (NCBI taxonomy): domain Eukaryota; kingdom Metazoa; phylum Chordata; class Actinopteri; order Siluriformes; family Trichomycteridae; genus Trichomycterus; species Trichomycterus rosablanca. The sequence continues at coordinate 12,570,038 of NC_086004.1, read as the reverse complement.
TCATAATAAATATGCTTTAATATTGACAATACCTTCCGCCAAAAAGTAGTTCCACAACGAATATAAAGTTTAACACTACAAAGCAAACATCCCAAGTTGCAAAAACTCATTTCAGGGAGGTAAGAACAACAAGAATACAAAGTCAAGAACCTCCGAAGAGAAAAAAAAGAAACAAAAAACATCTTGCACACACCAAAGGATATGGGTGAGAACAGAACTCTTAGGAGCTGCTAACTGGGCTATTAAGCTAACTGTTCGCGTTACAAACACATTAATGTTCCCTACATAGTGCACTAGATTGTTATCGGATAACGCATTCATGTTCACTACATAGTGCACTAGATTGTTATCGGATAACGCATTCATGTTCCCTACATAGTGCACTAGATTGTTATCGGATAACGCATTCATGTTCACTACATAGTGCACTAGATTGTATATCAGATAACGGATTTAAAACGCGATCAGGAAAAAAAGGCTGTGTTGCCTGCATGCGCGTTTGTGTGCATGAAGCTTGTCGTTACTGGCAACGCGTCAGCGGAGTAATACCATTGTGGTGTGAAAAGACCGTGCTGTTATCACGAATATCAGCACAGTTAGAACGCTTCTCAACCAATCAGATTGTAGGGTCGGAACTACCTGTTGTATAACTACATTTATATTGTACTCCTTTACCACAGACACGGCCTCGTAACACAAGAGACGTACCGATTTCTCTTCTTGAAGCACAAACTTATATTCACTTTCCCATCTTTCATTAAATTACTTCATTCTGCTTCAATTTTCTCTTCTTGTACACTTTGGGATTATTTGTAAATATTTCTCAACATCATCTAGTGGCGGGATGCGGTCACTTTGCAGGTCACAAAATCATGCATTGTGGGAGATGCAATTTATGTACGATTTTACAGTGTATTTTAAGACAATTGTTCAGACAGAAAGACAGACAGACAACTCCCTCCAAAATACAGTTATGTTGGTTTTATTTGCTTCCCAACTGTAAACTGTGTGCATCAGAATGGAGTAAAACTACAAAATACAAACAATAAAAACAATAAAAAACTTAATACAGTACATGCACATACAGTAGCTGTAGCTAAGTGTTACATCTAGTACAATATGAAATCTAACCAAACGTAAAATAGCGCTAACAGATTGCTATAGTAACGGTAACAATCGGGATTACGGTAAATTCGTAACTGAAACAACTGAGAATATGAATGTCTACAATTTACAGGCGATGCTTCTGTACTGGATTGCAAGAGAATTAACTTCTATTTATTATTGTTTACGCTACTATACCCCGCGTTATTTTGCCGCTAAAACGTATAAGTGACATGGCTTCTTAGCGAAGGTCAAAGTCAGTTGCCATGACTACGATGTCAACCGTTGCCGCTTAAAGGTGCGTCTCTGTAACTACTCGAACCATCACAACAATCATACGTCTTTTAAGCTCCCACGGCCCACATAAAATAACGTGGTGGGCCAGAGACACCCCTGGATTAGGCCAGCTAAACCACAATGTGCGATAACAAATAAAATAACAAAGAAGAATGCAAGGGCAAAAAAAGAATGTCATGGTAGCAGCCTGTTGCCTTAAGCCTAATGGTTGGATGACACAACAAAACATACCAGTAATTTAACAGAATGGTTTAAAAGAGTGGTAATACAAGAAATTCTAGACCAGATTCAAATGTCTATTTTATGAAGTCTGTTCAGTTCAGCAGACAGAGCAGTTCTGTTAATAATAGTCTCACCAGAGTTAACCATTAAATAATATTACCAATAAATAACTTAAATCCTAAATTTGCACCAGCATTTTTATTTCCTCCTTTTTGGGGGAATTCTGGGAGTGTTAAAACAGTAATGCAAAGATTATTAATACATTGCCATAACATTAAAACCACCTTCTCGTTTCTACACTTACTGTCCATTTTATCAGCGCCACTTACCACATAGAAGCACTTTGTAGTTCTACAATTACTGACTGTAGTCCATCTGTTTCTCTGCATGCTTTGTTAGCCTGCTTTCATGCTGTTCTTCAATGGTCAGGACTCTCCCAGGACCACTACAGAGCAGGTATTATTTGGGTGGTGGATCATTCTCAGCACTGCAGTGACACTGACATGGTGGTGGTGTGTTAGTGTGTGTTGTGCTGGTATGAGTGGATCAGACACAGCAGCGCTGCTGGAGTTTTTAACACCTCACAGTCACTGCTGGACTGATAATAGTCCACCACCTAAAAATATATCCAGCCAACAGCACCCTGTACGCAGCGTCCTGTGACCACTGATGAAGGTCTAGAAGATGACCATCTCAAACAGCAGCATCAAACACATGAGCGATCGTCTCTGACTTGACACCTACAAGGTGGACCAACTAGGTAGGAGTGTCTAATAGAGTGGACAGTGAGTGGACACGGTATTTAAAAACTCCAGCGCTGCTGTGTCTGATCCACTCATACCAGCACAACACGCACTAACACACCACCACCATGTCAGTGTCACTGCAGTGCTGAGAATGATCCACCACCTAAATAATACCTGCTCTGTGGTGGTCCTGGGAGAGTCCTGACCATTGAAGAACAGGGTGAAAGCAGGCTAACAAAGCATGCAGAGAAACAGATGGACTACAGTCAGTAATTGTAGAACTACAAAGTACTTTAATATGGTAAGTGAGCTGGATAAAATGGACAGTGAGTGTAAAAACAAGGAGGTGGTTTTAATGTTATGGTTGATTGGTGTATGTAATAATTTTTGTAATATTCATCTATATTTCAATAACCTCTTTATTCTGATCTGTCACATTTGCCGCTGTGACAACAAGAATCACTAATTTTAAGTAAGGATCACACCCTAGACAGCACAACGACCCATTTACTCTTTTGTACCTTGGGGCATTTAAGAGTAGTCAATTTAATGTATGCATGCTTTTACAAAATGTACATCTTCAGTACCCACAAAACCTGCTGTACCAGTGCACCTCTTCCAAAAAATGTGTTTCCTGTAAAACCAGATTGGGCGCTCTGCTGTGCTAGCCCACCACCGCTGAGCTCTCGAGTTCAAATCTAAACTGTACTATAGACTTGATCGACTTCCAACAGGCAGCCACAATTAATCGTGCCTGAGGGAAGGAGGGTCAAATGGAATCACCGGGTGCAATGCAGCAACACACCCAGAGAGGACAACAATCCATCGCAGGGTCTTGGCCACCCCAGACATAGCCAATCATGTCTGTATGAAGGCGGCAAGACGCCTGGGGATTCGAACCTTGGATCCCAACAGTAGTGGCTAGTGTAAATTACCGCTATGCCACTCGATTTCCCTAGTTTAGTCATTTTGCAATTTATGAAGACTTGAAAAAATTTGAATAATGCAATAAGACGTAATTCAAATTAATCCACAACCAAATGTTTTTTTGTCCGATTCCCCCCCCCCCCCCCCCCCCATTTTCTCCCTCATTTTGTCGTATCCAATTACCCTGATTGCTCTACGCTTCACCTCTACCGATACAACCCTCCTCCGCTGACTGAGTAGCTTCGCAACTGACACACGCCCCCTCGGACACGTTCTCAGTACTGACTGCATTTTTTCACCTGCACAAGGCGAGTTCATATGCGGATCAGCCTTGTGCACAGAGAGCCACACCAACTCTGTGCTGGCGCTATCAATCAGCCAGCAGAGGTCATAATTGCACCAGTTATGAGGAACCCTGGTCCGGCTTGTCCCACCCTAAACAACAGCCTAGCCCAGTATTCGAAATCCCAGCTCTGGTGTGCTAGTGTATTTCACTATGTTTTTTTTTAAAAGTACGTTTGGGTTTTGAAATAGTCAAGAGTCCAGATCTAAACCCAGCTGAGATACTGTGGTATGGCCTGAGGCAGTTTATATAAATGTTTCTTTCTTTGTGCAAGTCTGATTTCTAGCAACAGAAAAAGCTAATTCTTTTAAAAGAAGTTTTCATGTACAATTCCAAATCAGAAAAAGTTGGGACGGCATGGAAACAGCAAATAAAACAAACACAGAGTTTCTTACATTTACTTTGACTTTAATTTAATTGAAGACAGGATGAACCTAAAATATTTCGTGTTTTATTTGCTCAACTTCATTTCATTTATTAATAAACATCCATTCCTGCATTTCGGGTCTGCAACATATTCCAAACAAAGTTGGGACGGTAAAGCATTTACCACTGTGTTATGTTGTCATTCCTTTTCACCACACTTAAAAGACATTTTGGCACCAAGGATACCAAGTGATTTAGTGTTTCAGGTTTTATTTTGTCCCATTCTAAGTACAGGGTCGTCATTGTTGCATTTTTACTTTCAAAATTCTCTATTGGGGACAGGTCAGGACCACAGGCAGGCCAGTCCAGTACCCGTACCCTTTTCTTCCGCAGTCATGCCTTTGTAATGTGTGCAGCATGTGGTTTTGCATTGTCTTGTTGAAAAATGCATGAATGTCCCTGGAAAAGATGATATCTTGAAGGCAGCATATGTTGCTCTAAGATCTCAATGCATTAATGCTGCCATCACAGAAGTGTAAATGACCTTTGCCAAGGGCACTGACACAGACCCATACCATGACAGACCCTGGCTTTTGGACTTGTTGCTGATAACAGTCTGGATGGTCCTTTCCGTTATATCAGCTATTGTTGAGTGGCGGTTCTTGATGCAGTGCCTTCTGAGGGATCAAAGATCATGGAGCTTGTGCCTTTGGCCTTTATGCACTGAAATTCCTCCTGATTCCTTGAATAGTTTAATGATATTATGCACTGTGGAGGGAAAAATATGCAAATCCCTTCCAATCTTTCTTTGAGGTTCATTGTTTTTAAACATTTTAATCATTTTCTCACGCATTTGTTGACAAACTGGAGATCCTCTGATCATCTTTGCTCATCAAAAACTCTTTTCTGGATGCTGCTTTTGTACCAAACCATGATTACAATCACCTGTTGACATCACCTGTTTGAAATTGCATCATTATTTAGTTTTTTCACCTAAATAATGTGTTGCAGATCTGAAATGCAGGAATGAAGGATTATTAATAAATGAAATAAAGTTGAGCAGGTAAAACATTAAATATCTCAGGTTCATCCTGTCTGCAATCAAATAAAAGTCAAAGTAATTGTAAGGAACACTGCATTTTTATTTTATTTACATTTTCCCTACTGTCCCACCTTTTTTTGATTTGGGGTTGTAGTAAATGCAGACGTTTAGCAAATTTCAGGGTTCACAAATCCCACTAATTTAAAAAATCATATTATCTTTGAATCTATTTTAAATTTCAGTGGCCAGTCCACATAAAACACGGGGTACAATAAATAGCCATTGAAAAAAGCTTCTATACTGGATTGCCACATGTGCAGCGAGCATGCTTTGCTTTTTTTTCCTGCAGATGTTTCATAATAAGATTAGAGGGGATGGCTGCTTACTTATATAGGGAACATGCCAACCACAAAGGAATCCTCATTTGATGGGGTTTTGTTATAAAATCTTTCCAGCTATTTGTAGTCAATGGCAATGAGGCTAAGTAGATGTAATTATTGCTCTTTAAGCGTACAGTGGTTTGTGTATTTCGAGTGTCGTACTACAGGCTGCTGGAAACAGATCTACTGTTGTTTGCCGGAACTGCACAGCTTTAGGTGACAAGTCCTTGCATGCCCTGGTTCTGCTTTACCCCTGTTTTTTTTTGGCTGAATAGATTTTACACAATGTTTAAAATATTCTGAAGAAAACCTGCTCTGGTTTCAAAGAAAAGACATTTGCACCTTTGTTTATCTGCTCTACCATCATGTTTCGCAACAAGTACAGACTTACTCTTGTTACGCAGTTTACAGCAAGGCTACGACAATACCTGCTGAGTAAAGATTTGCAATTTGGCTGCCTATTTTACCTATTGGGTGCATTCCATGATCAGAATTTGCCCCTGTGTGCCTGGTATGTGGTGTGGTGTTTATAAAGTAGGCAGGCACTCACTTGCCTTGGTGCATGCCTAAATTCCTAGAAGATAACGTGAGACCTTGAATCTTTGATGCCTCTCAGGAATTTGCATGTCTCTTTCTCACTTTACCAAGAAATCTGCACACATCTCCAAATGTTTTTTTACTGTACAAAGTGTTTACTGTTGAGGACTGCGGGATATTCTGCTAGCACAGCAGAGCTGGGATTTTGAACACCCTGCTGGGCGCCCCCTAGCAGGCACAATTGGCAGTGCCTGCAGCAGGCCAGTAGTCCTCCGGTTGGGAAAACATCAGACAAAAAAAAAGGGTAGGGGGTGGAATCTTCAATCCTGTGTAAGGACCCTGGTCTCTACAAAAGTGGAGGAATGCGGAGATTAGTGCATGACTCTCCATGCGCAAGACTGGCCTCACACAAATTCACCCACGCTGGACTACGTACACATTGGAAAGAGTGTGTGTCAGGCAAATTATACCCTCCTTGGACGTAATCAGAGTCCCCAGCAACAGAAGACTAATTGGCTATTCGAAAATTGGGAGATAAAGGGAGAATGCATAAATAAAAAAAAAAAAAAAAAAAACTGGGCGACAGGTGGGTGTACACCCTGGACAGGACCCAAACACTCATGCATACACTCACATTTAGGTGCAATTTAGAATGTGCCTTTTACATGTTTCAGGAAAACTGTACAGACAAAGAAAAATCATGCAAAACCCCTGAATGATATGTTGCTGTGTTGCACACTACTATGTTTCAATCATATTGAATATTATACATTATATTTTAAAGCTAAATAAAATCACATGGTAGATCCACCAATACTAACATCTACTGAATGTGTGTCAGCTAGAATGTGCCAAGATGTACATACATGAATGAAACAGTCATTCCTGGTCAGTTGATCGCATTATTTATTTATTTTTCTATTTATTTATGCATTTTCGCTCCCTCCGCTCCTGGGGATCCGTTATTGCATTAGAGGAGGGTATGTTGCTACTCACGCCTCCTTCAACCTGTGCGCTGACCTAGCGGACCCCTTCTTTTTTCACCCATGCACTCTGCACAGGTGCCTCTATCTGCTAATCAGGGTCCTTGCACAGCGTTTGAAGACCCCACCCACATAGTCCGGGCATCCCGCCCTAGCAGACACGGTAGCCAATTAGAGTCTGCTGCAGGCACTACCAGATATACGGTGGTTGAAGGTTTTGAGTACTATAAGCTTTGCTTGGCCCCACAAAATGACACAATATATAATGGAATCAGTACGCGTGAAACAGGTGCAATAAATACAATTTTATTGTTTATTTATTACTTAAGTATTGTACAATTACCCGTAGCTCTCCCTTTAACAAATAATATCTCCAATTCCAGTTCACTTATAACATTAAATAGCGACTAACATTAAGTATTTTCCTTGCATATGTGGATTGTTACTGCGCTCGTAATGTCGTTGTTTGCAATAGCCGTCGCTCGACAAACTGTACAGTACAGGTCCTTCTCAAAAAATTAGCATATTGTGATAAAGTTCATTATTTTCCATAATGTAATGATAAAAATTAAACTTTCATATATTTTAGATTCATTGCACACCAACTGAAATATTTCAGGTCTTTTATTGTTTTAATACTGATGATTTTGGCATACAGCTCATGAAAACCCAAAATTCCTATCTCAAAAAATTAGCATATCATGAAAAGGTTCTCTAAACGAGCTATTAACTCTAAACACCTGCAAAAGATTCCTGAGGCTTTTAAAAACTCCCAGCCTGGTTCATTACTCAAAACTGCAATCATGGGTAAGACTGCCGACCTGACTGCTGTCCAGAAGGCCATCATTGACACCCTCAAGCAAGAGGGTAAGACACAGAAAGAAATTTCTGAACGAATAGGCTGTTCCCAGAGTGCTGTATCAAGGCACCTCAGTGGGAAGTCTGTGGGAAGGAAAAAGTGTGGCAGAAAACGCTGCACAACGAGAAGAGGTGACCGGACCCTGAGGAAGATTGTGGAGAAGGGCCGATTCCAGACCTTGGGGGACCTGCGGAAGCAGTGGACTGAGTCTGGAGTAGAAACATCCAGAGCCACCGTGCACAGGCGTGTGCAGGAAATGGGCTACAGGTGCCACATTCCCCAGGTCAAGCCACTTTTGAACCAGAAACAGCGGCAGAAGCGCCTGACCTGGGCTACAGAGAAGCAGCACTGGACTGTTGCTCAGTGGTCCAAAGTACTGTTTTCGGAAATCAAGGTGCCAGAGTCTGGAGGAAGACTGGGGAGAAGGAAATGCCAAAATGCCTGAAGTCCAGTGTCAAGTACCCACAGTCAGTGATGGTCTGGGGTGCCATGTCAGCTGCTGGTGTTGGTCCACTGTGTTTTATCAAGGGCAGGGTCAATGCAGCTAGCTATCAGGAGATTTTGGAGCACTTCATGCTTCCATCTGCTGAAAAGCTTTATGGAGATGAAGATTTTATTTTTCAGCACGACCTGGCACCTGCTCACAGTGCCAAAACCACTGGTGAATGGTTTACTGACCATGGTATTACTGTGCTCAATTGGCCTGCCAACTCTCCTGACCTGAACCCCATAGAGAATCTGTGGGATATTGTGAAGAGAAAGTTGAGAGACACAAGACCCAACACTCTGGATGAGCTTAAGGCCGCTATCGAAGCATCCTGGGCCTCCATAACACCTCAGCAGTGCCACAGGCTGATTGCCTCCATGCCACGCCGCATTGAAGCAGTCATTTCTGCAAAAGGATTCCCGACCAAGTATTGAGTGCATAACTGAACATAATTATTTGAAGGTTGACTTTTTTTGTATTAAAAACACTTTTCTTTTATTGGTCGGATGAAATATGCTAATTTTTTGAGATAGGAATTTTGGGTTTTCATGAGCTGTATGCCAAAATCATCAGTATTAAAACAATTAAAGACCTGAAATATTTCAGTTGGTGTGCAATGAATCTAAAATATATGAAAGTTTAATTTTTATCATTACATTATGGAAAATAATGAACTTTATCACAATATGCTAATTTTTTGAGAAGGACCTGTATATAGTGTTTTAGTCTTTTCTAAACTGTCGACACTCATTTCTTCAGCAGGTTCTTCCGGTGCATATTTGGTCTTCCTCTCTTCATCCTCCATCTATTTTTGTTTTGTTTTTGTTTATTTTTTCACCATATTAAGGAAACCTCTCTCATCTGTTATCACTGTCAAGCTAACACTAACTGGCTAACTACTTAATCTGCACAGCGCTCCATAGCGCTTTTAGCGACAAACAGTATCATATGATTTGCTGCATACTGAAACCTACAGCTGTTAAAAATAAACTAATTTACGGTATGGCGGTATATGAAAAAAAAATACCGTATGAGGAATCAAAGACAGTATACCGAATGTACCGTCATACCGCCCAGCACTACTGTCTAGTAAAATAAATTAATTATTTGGCATATAGTTTAGACTAAGTGTTTAAAATGACAAAGCTATTGAATTTAAATGTGCTAAACAGCTGTGTTTCCTGTTCCTCCAGGAGCATTTGTGATCTGTTGGACACCTGGACTGGTGGTTCTGCTACTGGATGGCTTACAATGTCAGAAATGTAATGTGCTACTATTCAAGCGCTGGCTGCTTCTTCTGGCTGTCCTTAACTCTGTCATGAACCCTATCATCTACTCCTACAAGGACGATGAAATGTGGACCACCATCAAGAATTTGCTACGCTGCGTCTGTAATGGCACTCGCCGCCAAAGGTCATCTAAAGCCAACAACCGCTCTATCGGATCAGAAGCAAATACCAGTGTAAGGCTCTCTGATGAGAAAAACCCATCTGGGCAGGAGGTAGTGAAGACCTAGGCACTGAGATTTGTTCATGGATGACTCTTCTGATAAACTGGTGTGGTCACCATTGTGTACATGAGTTTTTTTTTGTTTTTCTGTAAGCATGAGCCGTAAATGATGTTAAACCTTGTGGGAATTGTCAGACAGCAGAGATCAATACAGTTATTTCCTGTTAGTCATCAGTAATTTGTTCTTTAGTACTGTATCTCCTTTCTTTATATTGCAGAATGCTTAAATGTTGACACTGCATGTCCATAAACAGCTAATATTAAATTTGAATATGATTGCAATAGTAGGTGAGCCGCTCAGGTGGCGCACCGGTAAAGTACGCTAGCGCACCAGAGTTGGGGTTTCGAATACATCGTATCGAATCTCAGCTCTGCCTTCCGACTGGGTTGGGCGGCTGCATGAACAACGATTGGCTGTTGTTCAGGGTTAGGGGTAAAAAAGTCGTATCATACAGTGTATCACAAAAGTGAGTACACCCCTCACATTTCTGCAGATATTTAAGTATATCTTTTCATGGGACAACACTGACAAAATGACACTTTGACACAATGAAAAGTAGTCTGTGTGCAGCTTATATAACACTGTAAATTTATTCTTCCCTCAAAATAACTCAATATACAGCCATTAATGTCTAAACCACCGGCAACAAAAGTGAGTACACCCCTTAGTGAAAGTTCCTGAAGTGTCAATATTTTGTGTGGCCACCATTATTTCCCAGAACTGCCTTAACTCTCCTGGGCATGGAGTTTACCAGAGCTTCACAGGTTGCCACTGGAATGCTTTTCCACTCCTCCATGACAACATCACGGAGCTGGCAGATATTCTAGACTTTGCGCTCCTCCACCTTCCGCTTGAGGATGCCCCAAATATGTTCTATTGGGTTTAGGTCTGGAGACATGCTTGGCCAGTCCATCACCTTTACCCTCAGCCTCTTCAATAAAGCAGTGGTCGTCTTAGAGGTGTGTTTGGGGTCATTATCATGCTGGAACACTGCCCTGCGACCCAGTTTCCGGAGGGAGGGGATCATGTTCTGCTTCAGTATTTCACAGTACATATTGGAGTTCATGTGTCCCTCAATGAAATATAACTCCCCAACACCTGCTGCACTCATGCAGCCCCAGACCATGGCATTCCCACCACCATGCTTGACTGTAGGCATGACACACTTATCTTTGTACTCCTCACCTGATTGCCGCCACACATGCTTGAGACCATCTGAACCAAACAAATTAATCTTGGTCTCATCAGACCATAGGACATGGTTCCAGTAATCCATGTCCTTTGTTGACATGTCTTCAGCAAACTGTTTGTGGGCTTTCTTGTGTAGAGACTTCAGAAGAGGCTTCCTTCTGGGGTGACAGCCATGCAGACCAATTTGATGTAGTGTGCGGCGTATGGTCTGAGCACTGACAGGCTGACCCCCCACCTTTTCAATCTCTGCAGCAATGCTGACAGCACTCCTGCGCCTATCTTTTAAAGACAGCAGTTGGATGTGACGCTGAGCACGTGTACTCAGCTTCTTTGGACGACCAACGCGAGGTCTGTTCTGAGTGGACCCTGCTCTTTTAAAACGCTGGATGATCTTGGCCACTGTTCTGCAGCTCAGTTTCAGGGTGTTGGCAATCTTCTTGTAGCCTTGGCCATCTTCATGTAGCGCAACAATTCGTCTTTTAAGATCCTCAGAGAGTTCTTTGCCATGAGGTGCCATGTTGGAACTTTCAGTGACCACTATGAGAGAGTGTGAGAGCTGTACTACTAAATTGAACACACCTGCTCCCTATGCACACCTGAGACCTAGTAACACTAACGAGTAACATGACATTTTGGAGGGAAAATGACAAGCAGTGCTCAATTTGGACATTTAGGGGTGTAGTCTCTTAGGGGTGTACTCACTTTTGTTGCCGGTGGTTTAGACATTAATGGCTGTATATTGAGTTATTTTGAGGGAAGAATAAATTTACACTGTTATATAAGCTGCACACAGACTACTTTTCATTGTGTCAAAGTGTCATTTTGTCAGTGTTGTCCCATGAAAAGATATACTTAAATATCTGCAGAAATGTGAGGGGTGTACTCACTTTTGTGATACACTGTAGGTGCTCATAACTGGTGAAACTGCGGCCCCTGCTAGCTGACTGATGGCGCCTGCACAGGGCTGAGGAATATTGATGATGGGGGTGTGGCCCTCCGTACACAGTGCCTGTCGGTGTATGAACTCGACTCATGCAGGTGAAAAATGCAGTCTGTACTGACTGTACGTGCCGGAGGGGGCATATGTCAGTTGAGAGGCGTCCTCAGTCAGCGGTAAAGGGTCGAGGACGCATTCAGGGTATTTGGACACGACTAGATTAGGGGGAAAAAAGTGGGAAAAATTATAAAAAATATGATTGCAATAGTAGGTTTAATTTTTAATATGAGGTTTTTTAATGTGAGTTACATCTGATGTGGCTTTGTCTGTATATATTATACACTGTATATATTGCTGCTAAAATCATATATACAAAATTCCAGAACTGTGCGTTTAATACTGTTGTGCTGTGGTTATTATTTTTATATAAAGTACTACTGATACAGACTCATGTGTGTTTCATATTGACTCAAGAACTGTTGTTAGAGCGCCATGTTAGCAGACAGTGCAAACAATGCAAGAGTACAAGCCTATGACAAACACATACTTGTGTTTGCCCTTGCAAAAGTATTATATCATTGTTCATATGAGTCTTTAAATGTATTACTCAGCAAATATTAACCTGCTAGTCTCAGCAGTTAGTAGTGAGATATGGGTTCTTTGTTCACCTAACAGTCATTAACAACAGACAAGATCGAATTTCATGTATAGCCTTCACAAAGAAGTATTTTCTTTGACATCCTTTAAGTAATACAACACACTAAAAAGTGTATATACCACCCTAAATCAGAAAAAATTGGGACACTATGGAAAATATACCTCTATTCCTGCATTTCAGACCGGCAACACATTCCAAAAAAGTTGAGATGGGGGCAATTTAGGGTTAGTAATGAGGTGAAAAAACTGAATAATGATGCAATTTCAAACAGGTTATGTCAACAGGTGATTGTAATCATGGTTTGGTACAAAAGCAGCATCCAGGAAAGGCTGAGTATTTGATGAGCAAGGATGATCAGAGGATCTCCAGTTTGTCAACAAATGCGTGAGAAAAGTATTAAAATGTTTAAAAACAATGTACCTCAAAGAAAGATTGGAAGGGATTTGCATATTTCTCCCTCTACAGTGCATAATATCATTATACAATTTAAGGAATCGGAAGGAATTTTAGTGCGTAAAGGCCAAGGGCGCAAGCTTAAGCTGAACGCCTGTGATCTTCGATCCCTCAGACGGCACTGCATCAAGAACCGCCACTCAACAACAGCTGATATAACCACATGGGTGAGGGATTACTTTGGCAAACCTTTATCAAGCACTACAATACAGAGTTACATGCACAAATGCCACTTAAAAATTTACTGAAGCCTTATGTTAACCATGTCCAGAAGTGGCGTCGACTCTTCTGGGCTCTGAGGCATCTAGGATGGACCATCACACAGTGGAAACGTGTATTGTGGTAAGATGAATCAGCATTCCAGGTCTTTTTCCTTTTTGTACGCAGTGTTCTCCGGACCAAAGACGAAAAGGACCATCCAGACTGTTATCAGCAACAAGTCCAAAAGCCAGAGTCTATCATGGTATGGGATTGTGTCAGTGCCCTTGGCAAAGGTCATTTACACTTCTGCGTTGGCAGCATTAATGCAGAAAAGTACATTGACCCCGTACTGTTGCACATCTTAAGACGTGTTTGCAGGAAGAATAAGACAAAATAAAAGCTGAAACACTAAATCACTTGGTGTCCTCGGTGCCAAAACATCTTTTAAGTGTGGTGAAAAGGAATGGCAACATTACAAAGTGAGCACTATGCCTGTTTACTTATCATGTCTTTCTGCTTTTTCCTTAAGTTTTATGTCGTCAGGTTATATAGTTCTTTTAGAAATCAAAGGTATATTAGCAGAGTCTTTGCTATGAGAATGCTGGCAGTGGATGGCGTGCCATGTGAAATCCACAGCAATTAAAATACTGACTCAGCTGTAGACATGACTGCAGACATGTTTTTTTCTCATTGCTGGGATGGTCTGAGATGCATTACTCATTAACCGAGTCTGATGCAATACATAGAAGAAGCTATTCACATGACATCTGCAGGTACTACAAGTCACTGGGTTATTGTTAGCATGACTTATTTTCTAACTAAAACTGTCATTTGTGGCTACCAGATAGCCGGAATAGACAAGCTACTCTTCCTGTGAAAACAGAATTCTTCACCAATTACCTCTAACCCAAAGGCCATATATTTAAAGAAACCATTTACGCTTTTGCCACTGGCCTGCTGTAAACAGGAAAGTTACTGCAAAGCACACAGACAAGGGCCAATTCTGAGATCCATCTTGTACAGTGAATTTGTCTGTTTAAATAAACAGGATTACAGTGGTACCTTGTAACTCGCTGTCCCCTAAACTCTCTCAATGCCCTTCGATGAGGAATTTGTACCCTTAAACTTGATGTGTGCGTGACTGGCGTTCTGTTCAGCGCTTGGCTTGAGCGGTGCGGTAAAACTTCATCAAAGTGCGAATATGAGACGAATCTGCATTTGTAAGAAATAACCATCAAATTCACTCTGAAAGCTCCACATGTATCTGTGTGTAGCTGGATTTTCCTCCTGTTTCACTTTTAAACTTGTGTTATAGCTCGGGGTTCTGAGAAATTGTGAGAATCAGCTTTTCTGAGAGAGTCAGATAAACGATAAATCAATTATCGTTAAAAAAAGCTTAACTCGTAAAAACATGCTGCAACCAGAGCTGGGATCTCGAATACATCGTATTGAATCTCAGCTCTGCCTTGCCGGCTGAGGCTGAGCGGCCACATGAACAACGATTGGCCTGTTGTTCAGATGGGCGGGACTGAGGCGGATATGGGTTTCTGTCTGTCAGACTGGTGCAGTTACGACCTCTGCTGGCTGATTAGAGGTGCCTACACCGAGATGACGAAAGAGTGCTCTTAGGGTGTGTCTCTCCGCACACAACGCTAGGTGGCACAACACTCGTCAATGTGTGGGTGATAAGATGCATACGGCTTGCTGCCCACGTGTCGGAGGGGGCGTGGGTTTGCTTCAATCTCCTCAGTCAGAGCAGGGATTGGCATAGGCAGAGAGGAAGCATGATGCAATTGGGCAATTGGATGCGCTAAAGGGGGGAGAAAAAGCGAAGAAAATGCATTTTAAAAAAGCTTAACGTGACTTAATGTAGTAAAAGAACGACACAGGGACACTAAACCTCTCTTAATTATTACTGCTCATAAGTTCTCTCCACTAATGAAATTCCTCGCTTAGTACAATAAGTCACGTTAAGCTTTGTGCAATGCTACACAATATTCCAAGATCAAGCATCTCCACAATTAAGAAGCATAAGGAAACAATAAAGAAGTAAAGTGCTAAACAATAAAATATAGATTTTTGTTTCAGTGTTTATATTATATTATATTTGTGTATTTTCAGTGGAAAAGTGTCAAAAACAATCCCATTATTTTACATTAGCCTAAAATATATGCAGTTCCACGTGGCCATGGAACACATTAACAGATTTCCCATACAACCTTATGGGAAAAAATACCTTATAACTCAACAACTTTTAACTCGACACCACTCCCAGAACCAATTAACATTTAGTTTCAAGGTACCACAATACTTTAATACTAAAAATCCCAACCTTATACACCTGTGACTAATGTGACCTAATTTAATTTATTTATTATAAAAATGTTGTGTAAATTGCACCATTATAAAAATTTTTCCATTGGTAGATTTTAAACAAAAACTAACAATTATGATAAAGAGGAAGGAGCTAGGACAAAATAATAAACAACACTTGAATAAAGTCCATTCAAATTTCAGCAGTGCTATTGGCCAGCCAGGTGTCTGCACAGACATGATTGGCTGTGTGTGATGGGGGTGGGATTGGATGGCTGATGACCTGCAATAAATTGGTGAGCCTGACCAGGATAAAGCGGTCGATTAAAATAAAATAAAATGATTAATAATAATAATAATAATAATAATTTTATCAATATACAGTACATCATACACAAATAAACAGTGTAAAACACTGTAAACGTATGGCCCAATTTGAGCTTTTCTGTTAGTGCAGACTGACGTTGAGTTCTCCTTGAGACTGACGTTGAGTTCTCCCGTGGATTAGAGAGGGCTCTTCTCCTGATTGAATAATAGGGGGCGAACCAAGAAACAAAAGAAACAGCACCTGTTGATTTAGTTCAGTCTGCACCCGCACTGAGGAGCAGTTTTCAATGGCTCTGTACTACATCCTAGCTTTCTTCTTAACACTAGTAAGTCTTGTTCCTAGTAACGTCAGTTTTGTTTTGTATACATTGTAGAATTAAAATGTTAAATATGATGTATTGTAAACACAGATCCATTACTGTAGAAAATACACTATATATTTCTGGAATGTGCTTTGACTACAATAGTTTTTGGAGTGTATATAACATTAGATACATTTAATTCTGGAAAGTAACTGCTTTGCTTTTATTGCTGTGTCAGAAACACTTGTAGTGAGCATGAGGGGTAAGCTTACCTTAAAATGGCTTTGTGTCTGTTATGCTGACAAAGACAGACTCAATAATTTGCATCCCAACAGCCAGCATGAAGGATTTTTGATCCTAAACTGGGCTGAAAGAACTTGTTTTAAAGATAACTTAGCTCAAATATAGTGTATATAGCAGGAATAATGATTTTATTAGCTTTTTCACCAGGTCCTGGTGGTTGACTGTTGGCATGACTTAGATAATAATGAATATGACTGCTGGCCGATAACCGATCCAAATGATTACAACATGATCAGCTGTGGTGGTAAGTATATATCTTTTATCAGTAGTTTAGCATACTATGCTATACAGTATATTTAATATATTTTTGGGTCTATTTTGCTTTTTTTCTTGTTTGGATGGAGTTTGTTGCTTTCTTATTATTTACTGTTTTGACCATATTATACTTTAAACTCAGGTCAAGACATGTAAATGCCTTTGATGCACATATTTTCCAACTACATACACATTATGACCACCTCCTTGTTTCTACACTCACTGTTCATTTTATCAGTTCCACTTACCATATAGAAGCACTTTGTAGTTCTAAAATTACTGACTGTAGTCCATCTGTTTCTCTACATACTTTGTTAGCCCCCTTTCACCCTGTTCCTTAATGGTCAGGACCACCACAGAGCAGGTATTATTTGGGTGGTGGATCATTCTCAGCACTGTAGTGACACTGACATGGTGGTGGTGTGTTAGTGTGTGTTGTGCTGGTATGAGTGGATCAGACACAGAAGTGCTGCTGGAGTTGTCCACTCACTGTTCACTCTATTAGACACTCCTACCTAGTTGGTCCACCTCGTAGATGTAAAGTCAGACACGATCGCTCATCTTTAGCTGCTGTTTGAGTTGGTCATATTCTAGACCTTCATCAGTGGTCACAGGATGCTGCCACCAGGAGCTGTTGGCTGGATATATTTTTGGTTGGTGGACTAATCTTAGTCCAGCAGTGACAGTGAGGTGTTTAAAAACTCCATCAGCAATGTTGTGTCTTATTCACTCATACCAGCACAACACACACTAACACACCACTACCATGTCATTGTCACTACAGTGCTGAGAATGATCCACCACCTAAATAATACCTGCTCTGTGGTGGTCCTGTGGGGGTCCTGACCATTAAAGAACGGAGTAAAAGGATGTTCAAAAATTATGCAGAGAAACAGATGGACTACAGTCAGTCTAACTGTAGAACTACAAAGTACTTCTATATGGTAAGTAGAGCTGATAAAATGGACAGTGAGTGTAGAAACAAGGAGGTGGTTTTAATGTTATGCCTGATTGATGTATGTAAACTACAAGAACGTGGCGTTATTACACAGTGAATGTAAAGCAATGATTCAAAGCATCTGATATATTAATTAAAATCTAAATCAAAATCTATATAAAACAGATCTACAAAGATTTTTACATACTGTATGTCATCTGTTTTATAAGAATGTCAAAATTGTCAAAACAACACATCTGTTTTAATATAAACAAAAGCAAAACCCATTGCTTGATTCTTGATTCTTATTTAAAACAAGTTGGACTTTGTTGGCCTTTTTTGTGGTATTATTGTATATTCTTACACCTGTTTAACTTATTTAAGTATGAGTGAAACAACTACTCATACTCATAACTCATAATCTTCACACAATGCATGCTATAACTGGTCCTGACCGTGCTAGTATTAGCTAACCACAATTATTAAAAAAGTGCACATGACGTAAATCAAAATACAACCAAGCATTTTTGTTACTTCCACCTCATCTGTTTGACGTGTGTTTTTATTTTAACTTCCATCTTATTGCTCTTTGCTGAACATATTTTGTTTGTGAATCATAGGCAACAAAACCAGGCAGAAGTAGTTCAAATTTGCAAAATAAAAGCAAACTGGAATCCAGGTGGAAGTAACAACAAATGCTTGGTTAAACACAAGTGAATGAAATATTGTAATTACTTTTTACTGATCTAAATACATTACAGTATACTTAATCTTATTCATATCTGCTGAACATGTAAAATTGTACATTGTCTACATAGTCTTGTCTGTATATTGTATTGTTGTAAATTGTAGAGAGCTAACAACAGCCGGAAACAAATTCCTTGTGTGTGTAAACATACTTGGCGAATAAAGCTGATTCTGATTCTGATATGAAATAAATCTATCACATTTCTGTATTACTGTATTATTTATGTATATACATATTTCTACACTCACTGTCCATTTTATCAGCTCCACTTATCATATAGAAACACTTTTTAGTTATATGTACAATTACTGATTGTAGTCCATCTGTTTCTCTGCATGCTTTGTTAGCCCCCTTTCATGCTGTTCTTCAACAGGACCACTACAGAGCAGGTATTATTTGGGTGGTGGATTATTCTCAGCACTGCAGTGACACTGACATGGTGGTGGTGTGCTAGTGTGTGTTGTGCTGGTATAAGTGGATCAGACACAGCAATGCTGATGGAGTTTTTAAACACCTCACTGTCACTGCTGGACTGAGAATAGTCCACCAACCAAACCAGCCAACAGCTCCCTGTGGGCAGCGTCATGTGATCACTGATGAAGGTCTAGATGACCAGTTCAAACAGCAGCAGTAGATGAGCGATCGTCTCTGACTTTACATTTACAAGGTGGACCAACTAGGTAGGAGTGTCTAATAGAGTGGACAGTGAGTGGACACGGTATTTAAAAACTCCAGCAGTGCTGCTGTGTCTGATCCACTCATACCAGCAAAACACACTAACACAGCACCACCATGCCATTATCACTGCAGTGCTGAGAATGATCCACCACCTAAATAATACCTGGTCTGTGATGATCCTGTGGGGGTCCTGACCATTGAAGAACAGAGTAAAAGCAGGTTAAAAAAGTATGTAAAGAAATAGATGGAGTACAGTCAGTAATTGTAGAACTACAAAGTGCTTCTATATGGTAAGTGGAGCTGATAAAATGGACAGTGTGTGTAGAAACAAGAAGGTGGTTTTAATGTTATGGCTGATGGGTGTAGGTGTAAGTAAATAAGGTAGTTGGAAAAATTTATTAAAATTAATATTTATATTTACTATAACATACTTATAATAAAATAAAATAAAAATAAAGTGTCACTTTTTTAAACATTCTCTTTGACCGATAATAAAAAACGTAATAAAAAGGATAACAGACATCAAACCTTAATTGTAACACACAGACCTGCTATACCATGTTTTAATTTGAATAATAATGATTATTCACATATAAACACATATGACTATGCAATGTATCAACAATGTGTGGGAACAACAGACATACAGACACCTAAAAACACATAACTAATACATTTCACTTTATTGACAGGTTTGGACATGTCCTGGGTACAGCGTCCTCCAGAGAAAATAACAGACGGAGAAGAGTTTAATGTGACCTACGCTGTCACAGCTTCAGATTCTTTCTACGAATATGCAGTCAGGAACAGAATCCTCCACTTTGGGTGAGTTTGGTCACAGTATATTGCCAGTATTGCCACCATAAGCCTGAAAATTATATTACTAGTTCTAAGTCTGATATAATGACATAGCTGACATGTGTAACCCTAAATCTGAAGAAAATAGACAAGGAATATAGTAAATAGTATGGAAAATGTAAATTACAAAAAAAAGGAAAAACAGCAGTTTCTTACATTTACTTTGACTTTTATTTTATTGCAGACAGTGTGAACCCAGGATATTTTATGTTTTGCTTAGTAAACTTAATTTAATTTGTTAAAATACATCAATTCCTGCATTTCAGTTGGGATGGTAAAGCATTTACCACTTTGAAATTTTGTCATTTCTTGTAACAACTCTTACAAGATGTTTTGGCACTGAGGAGACCAGTGGCGTAACTAGGAGCTCATGGGCCCCAGTTTCATATATATACAGTATATATATACAGTGTATCACAAAAGTGAGTACACCCCTCACATTTCTGCAAATATTTTATTATATCTTTTCATGGGACAACACTATAGAACTAAAACTTATATATAACTTAGAGTAGTCAGTGTACAACTTGTATAGCAGTGTAGATTTACTGTCTTCTGAAAATAACTCAACACACAGCCATTAATGTCTAAATGGCTGGCAACATAAGTGAGTACACCCCACAGTGAACATGTCCAAATTGTGCCCAAAGTGTCAATATTTTGTGTGACCACCATTATTATCCAGCACTGCCTTAACCCTCCTGGGCATGGAATTCACCAGAGCTGCACAGGTTGCTACTGGAATCCTCTTCCACTCCTCCATGATGACATCACAGAGCTGGTGGATGTTAGACACCTTGAACTCCTCCACCTTCCACTTGAGGATGCGCCACAGGTGCTCAATTGGGTTTAGTCCATCACCTTTACCTTCAGCTTCCTCAGCAAGGCAGTTGTCATCTTGGAGGTTGTGTTTGGGGTCGTTATCCTGTTGGAAAACTGCCATGAGGCCCAGTTTTCGAAGGGAGGGGATCATGCTCTGTTTCAGAATGTCACAGTACATGTTGGAATTCATGTTTCCCTCAATGAACTGCAGCTCCCCAGTGCCAGCAACACTCATGCAGCCCAAGACCATGATGCTACCACCACCATGCTTGACTGTAGGCAGGATACAGTTGTCTTGGTACTTCTCACCAGGGCGCCGCCACACATGCTGGACACCATCTGAGCCAAACAAGTTTATCTTGGTCTCGTCAGACCACAGGGCATTCCAGTAATCCATGTTCTTGGACTGCTTGTCTTCAGCAAACTGTTTGCGGGCTTTCTTGTGCGTCAGCTTCCTTCTGGGATGACGACCATGCAGTTGATGCAGTGTGCGGCGTATGGTCTGAGCAATGACAGGCTGACCTCCCACGTCTTCAACCTCTGCAGCAATGCTGGCAGCACTCATGTGTCTATTTTTTAAAGCCAACCTCTGGATATCACGCCGAACACGTGGACTCAACTTCTTTGGTCGACCCTGGCGAAGCCTGTTCCGAGTGGAACCTGTCCTGGAAAACCGCTGTATGACCTTGGCCACCATGCTGTAGCTCAGTTTCAGGGTGTTAGCAATCTTCTTATAGCCCAGGCCATCTTTGTGGAGAGCAACAATTCTATTTCTCACATCCTCAGAGAGTTCTTTGCCATGAGGTGCCATGTTGAATATCCAGTGGCCAGTATGAGAGAATTGTACCCAAAACACCAAATTTAACAGCCCTGCTCCCCATTTACACCTGGGACCTTGACACATGACACCAGGGAGGGACAACGACACATTTGGGCACAATTTGGACATGTTCACTGTGGGGTGTACTCACTTATGTTGCCAGCTATTTAGACATTAATGGCTGTGTGTTGAGTTATTTCCAGAAGACAGTAAATCTACACTGCTATACAAGCTGTACACTGACTACTCTAAGTTATATCCAAGTTTCATGTCTATAGTGTTGTCCCATGAAAAGATATAATGAAATATTTGCAGAAATGTGAGGGGTGTACTCACTTTTGTGATACACTGTATATATATATATATATATATATATATATATATATATATATATATATATATATATATATATATATATATATATAATGGCAAGCCAAACAGGAAATATATAGCAAACACTGATATACATAAAATGAAACTTGATATGTATAAAATGAAAACTGATATATACAGTGTATCACAAAAGTGAGTACACCCCTCACATTTCTGCAAATATTTCATTATATCTTTTCATGGGACAACACTATAGAAATAAAACTTGGATATAACTTAGAGTAGTCAGTGTACAACTTGTATAGCAGTGTAGATTTACTGTCTTCTGAAAATAACTCAACACACAGCCATTAATGTCTAAATAGCTGGCAACATAAGTGAGTACACCCCACAGTGAACATGTCCAAATTGTGCCCAAATGTGTCGTTGTCCCTCCCTGGTGTCATGTGTCAAGGTCCCAGGTGTAAATGGGGAGCAGGGCTGTTAAATTTGGTGTTTTGGGTACAATTCTCTCATACTGGCCACTGGATATTCAACATGGCACCTCATGGCAAAGAACTCTCTGAGGATGTGAGAAATAGAATTGTTGCTCTCCACAAAGATGGCCTGGGCTATAAGAAGATTGCTAAGGGGCACAAGGTGATGGACTAAACCCAATTGAGCACCTGTGGCGCATCCTCAAGTGGAAGGTGGAGGAGTTCAAGGTGTCTAACATCCACCAGCTCTGTGATGTCATCATGGTGGAGTGGAAGAGGATTCCAGTAGCAACCTGTGCAGCTCTGGTGAATTCCATGCCCAGGAGGGTTAAGGCAGTGCTGGATAATAATGGTGGTCACACAAAATATTGACACTTTGGGCACAATTTGGACATGTTCACTGTGGGGTGTACTCACTTATGTTGCCAGCCATTTAGACATTAATGGCTGTGTGTTGAGTTATTTTCAGAAGACAGTAAATCTACACTGCTATACAAGTTGTACACTGACTACTCTAAGTTATATCCAAGTTTTATTTCTATAGTGTTGTCCCATGAAAAGATATAATAAAATATTTGCAGAAATGTGAGGGGTGTACTCACTTTTGTGATACACTGTATATACATTATATACAGTATATATATATATATATATATATATATATATATATATATATATATACGTATATCAGTATTCATTTCATATATATTGAGTTTCATTATATATATATCAAGTTTTCTTTTATACGTATCTTTTATACATATCAAGTTACATACATACACTGTCTGACCAAAAAAGGTCACACACTTTAATATTTCATTGGACAAAGATGTGTGAAAATGATGTCTCATGCTCCCTGAACCACTCTTTCACAATTTGAGCCCGATGAATCCTGGTATTGTCATCTTGGAATATGCCCGTGCCATTGATGGAATAATCTGGTCGTTCAGTATGTTCAGGTAGTCAGCTGACCTCATTCTTTGGGCACATAACGTTGCTGAACCTAGACCTGACCTGAACTGCAGCAACCCCAGATCATAGCACTGCCCCCTCATGCTTGTACGGTAGGCACTAGACATGATGGAACATAAGGGAACATCATTCTGGAACAGGGTAAATCTGGACTCATCAGACCACATGACCTTCTGCCATTGCTCCAGAGTCCAATCTTTATGCTCCCTAGCAAATTGAAGTCATATTTGCCGGTTAACCTCACTGACAAGTGGTTTTCTTAAGGCTACACAGCTGTTTAGTCCCAATCCCTTGAGTTCCCTTCACATTGTGCGTGTGGAAATGCTCTTACTGTCCCTATTAAACATATCCCTGAGTTCTACTGGAGTTTTTCTACCATTTGATTTCACCAAACGTGGTCGCCGATCACGATCATTCAAGATTTTTTTCCGACCACATTCCTTCCTCGAAGATGATGTTTCCCCACCGTCCTTCCACTTTTTAATAATGAGTTTTTAACCCGATTTTAGTAGTATGCAATTTCTCTATCAAATTATTTATTTTCTTAGTCGTTTTTGTATATGTAGCCAAAAAAGGTAACAGACTAATTTTTAAAACCATGTATCCATGATAAAGTAGATGCCCCTGCAATATCAAATACATCAAATCTAGAATTGTAAGCTGTGAGTTTACGATTAGAGCCAGGAAACCAACAGCTGGTAGATCACCAACATTTGGAAAGCAATTGGGTGTAAACAAGTGGGAATTTTTGTATTGGAGTATCAGTTAGGTTCATTAATAGACAAAGAGTTCCAATAACATAACCGTAATCTTGGATCAAGGTGGCACAGTGGCTCGGTGGGTAGCATTGTCGCCTCACAGCAAGACAGTCCTGAGTTCGATTCCCAGGTGGAGTGGTCTGGGTCCTTTTTGTGTGGAATTTGAATTTTCTCCCCATGTTTGCGTGGGGATCTGGTTTCCTTCTACAGTCCAAGAACTTGCAGTCAAATTAAGGTATGACTGTGTGTGTGTCAGTGTGTGTATTTGCCCTGTGATGGACTAGCAACCTGATCAGGGTGTTTCCTACCTTTTGGCTGGTGAATTGTACCACCTCAATTCTGAATAGGATAAAGCAGTGGTAAAACAGACAATGAATGAATGAAAATTTTTTAATCACTGCCTAATACGTGTTCATATTTGCCCAGCTTGCTTTAATCAGTGGTAGAAAGGTCAGAGTTTTCAGGGATCTCATTACTACGACATTACTTACATCACATTGAGTTTTTTTTTTGGATGTAATCTTGTTACTACTGCTCTATGGTGATTAGTATGACACAATCTACAATTTAATCTACAATTAAAAGTCAATTACATTACATTAAAATATGTTTTTTGTTTAAAGACACTTTAAACATACGTAAGCCATATTGTTACTTTCTCACTGATAGCACAGCATGTTTAGAAGTTATTTTATCGCAGCTAAAAGTTATTAAGGGTTATTTTAACCCTAAATTGTAAAACCTAAATTTACAACATGCTTCACGTACTCCGTCAAGACATTTTTTGTCGTTTTACAAATCATTACGTTAATAAAACTGGCTTTGTATTTCAAGTGAAAAAAGAACAAGAAAACATCAGACACATCTGAAAATATACCAGCTTTCACCTTCTTGCCCTTTCAGGGATGTAATCATCTTGATTGCTTTAATTGAGCACTTAAATCAAAAATCCTCAAGAACACTCAGTCACAATGTCTTTACCTGCTTCCTAAATAGCCAATCTAGTCAATTGTCTCATGATGGCCTTAGAGTATTTCTTTTCTTTTTTTACAGTAATGCTTCAGAGGCTAAACGATTCTGCAATGAACACGATTGCCCCTCTAACTGGAACAATGCTAACGAGCACAACTGCTGTGTGTACCATGCCAACATCCACTCCTGCCCCCTCGCACTTATGGTCAGTAAGTTTACATGTGCTACTAATTTTTGATACATCAGATAGCCAGTACATTTGCCATAAAATGATTGGCTACCACAATTTTTTTAAATGTATTTATTTATTTTTTCTGAATTTGCTCATTTCTAATGTCTTTCTATTATCATCAGTGTTTTAAAATGTCTGTAGGTGGGGAGTAAATTGGGTTGTGTGTTTTTCCACATTTGTATTATTGTTCTGTTCAATGTTTAAACTGATAAAACTATAAGTAAAATATAAAATCAGCAGTAAAATAGTACATTGCCTTCTATTTAATCACCTTTGTTACTGCATATTTGTCACACTAAATGATTTCTTATCATTAAACAAAATTTTATATTACACAAAGAGATATACATCGATCAGCCATAACATTAGAACTACCTCCTTGTTTCCACACTCACTGTCCTTTTTATCAGCTCCACTTACCATATAGAAGCATTTTGTAGTTCTACAATTACTGACTGTAGTTCATCTGTTTCTCTGCATGCTTTGTTAGCCCTCTTTCATGCTGTTCTTTAATGGTCAGGACTCTTCCAGGACCACCACAAAGTAGGTATTATTTGGGTGGTGGGTCATCCTCAGCACTGCATTGACAATGACATGGTGGTGGTGTGTTAGTATGTGTTGTGCTGGTATGAGTAGATCAGACACAGCAGCACTGATCCTCACTGTCACTGCTGGACTGAGAATAGTCCACCAACCAAAAATATCCAGCCAACAGCGCCCTGTGGGCAGCGTCCTGTGACCACTGATGAAGGTCTAGAAGATGACCAACTCAAACAGCAGCAATAGATGAGCGATCGTCTCTGACTTTACATCTACAAGGTGGACCAACTAGGTAGGAGTGTCTAATAGAGTGGACAGTGAGTGGACACGGTATTTAAAAACTCCAGCAGCACTGCTGTGTCTGATCCACTCATACCAGCACAACACACACTAACACACCACCACCATGTCAGTGTCACTGCAGTGCTGAGAATGATCTACCCCCCAAATAATACCTGCTCTGTGGTGGTCCTGTGGGGGTCCTGACCATTGAAGAACAGGGTTAAAGCAGGCTAAAAAGGTATGTAGAGAAACAGATGGACTACAGTCAGTAATTTTAGAACTACAAAGTGCTTCTATATTGTAAGTGGAGCTGATAAAATGGACAGTGAGTGTAGAAACAAGGAGGTGGTTTTAATGTTATATGTATGTACAGTGCCTTGCAAAAGTATTCAGCCCCCTTGAACTTTTCAACCTTTTGCCACATTTCAGGCTTCAAACATAACGATATGAAATTGTAATTTTTTGTGAAGAATCAACAACAAGTGGGACACAATCGTGAAGTAGAACGAAATTTATTGGATTTTTTTAACTTTTTTTAGAAATGAAAAACTAAAAAGTGGGGCGTGCAATATTATTCAGCCCCTTTACTTTCAGTGCAGCAAACTCACTCCAGAAGTTCAGTGAGGATCTCTGAATGATCCAATGTTGACCTAAATGACTGATGGTGATAAATAGAATCCACCTGTGTGTAATCAAGTCTCCGTATAAATGCACCTGCTCTGTGACAGTCTCAGAGTTCTGTTTAAAGCGCAGAGAGCATCATGAAGACCAAGGAACACACCAGGCAGGTCCGAGATACTGTTGTGGAGAAGTTTAAAGCCGGATTTGGATACAAAAAGATTTCCCAAGCTTTAAACATCTCAAGGAGCACTGTGCAAGCGATCATATTGAAATGGAAGGAGTATCAGACCACTGCAAATCTACCAAGACCCGGCCGTCCCTCTAAACTTTCAGCTCAAACAAGGAGAAGACTGATCAGAGATGCAGCCAAGAGGCCCATGATCACTCTGAATGAACTGCAGAGATCTACAGCTGAGGTGGGAGACTCTGTCCATAGGACACAATCAGTCGTACACTGCACAAATCTGGCCTTTATGGAAGAGTGGCAAGAAGAAAGCCATTTCTCAAAGATATCTATAAAAAGTCACCTGGGAGACACACCAAACATGTGGAAGAAGGTGCTCTGGTCAGATGAAACCAAAATCGAACTTTTTGGCCACAATGCAAAATGTTATGTTTGGCGTAAAAGCAACACAGCTCATCACCCTGAACACACCATCCCCACTGTCAAACATGGTGGTGGCAGCATCATGGTTTGGGCCTGCTTTTCTTCAGCAGGGACAGGGAAGATGGTTAAAATTGATGGGAAGATGGATGGAGCCAAATACAGGACCATTCTGGAAGAAAACCTGTTGCAGTCTGCAAAAGACCTGAGACTGGGACGGAGATTTATCTTCCAACAAGACAATGATCCAAAACATAAAGCAAAATCTACAATGGAATGGTTCACAAATAAACGTATCCAGGTGTTAGAATGGCCAAGTCAAAGTCCAGACCTGAATCCCATCGAGAATCTGTGGAAAGAGCTGAAAACTGCTGTTCACAAACGCTCTCCATCCAACCTCACTGAGCTCGAGCTGTTTTGCAAGGAAGAATGGGCAAAAATTTCTGTCTCTCGATGTGCAAAACTGATAGAGACATACCCCAAGCGACTTGCAGCTGTAATCGCAGCAAAAGGTGGCGCTACAAAGTATTAACGCAAGGGGGCTGAATAATATTGCACGCCCCACTTTTCAGTTTTTTATTTCTAAAAAAAGTTTAAAATATCCAATAAATTTCGTTCCACTTCACGATTGTGTCCCACTTGTTGTTGATTCTTCACAAAAAATTACAATTTCATATCGTTATGTTTGAAGCCTGAAATATGGCAAAAGGTTGAAAAGTTCAAGGGGGCTGAATACTTTTGCAAGGCACTGTATATAAACACACCGGGAAGTGTAGATCAGTTCACTGTAATCCCATACGGACTACAGGTCTCAGAAGCTGTATGGCACCTGATTCTGGGGCTATTTAAGAAAAGCCCAGAGACCATTGTGGTACTGAGTCATCGTTTATACTCAGTCTGAAAGGGAGTCAGCTGGTGTGCATTCTCCTTGCTTATTGTGGAAAAAAGTACTCTTCCATTATTGCTGTTTTTTTTTTATTGTAAAGAGTTCTTTTAGAAGCTTGTAGCCACTGATTCCTTTGGCTGAATCGGTTTGGCTAACTGACTCCTTGTGGCTTTTGTCTTGCGCTTTGTTTCTTTTAGTATTCCTCTGGGAAAGAAGTATTGGGGCTTTGACTGTGTGCCAATTAACTGAGCCACCATTCAACTCAGTCTGCAGAGCTCTCATATTTCAGGATTACTATTACGTAAATTATGATATTACATATCCAATTCCGGGATTCACTGGAACACTCATGCCTTCTCATTCAACATTAGTGTCTGACCACACAAACAGTCATTTCACAGAATAGGCACAAATTCTCACATACACAGTCTGAAGTCTCGTGGAAAGCTTTCCCAGAAAAGTAAATGCTCTTAGAGACACAAAAGAAGGGAAGCATAATCAATATTAATGCCAGTGGTCATAATCATGTGTAGTATGTGTGGCTTTATAGTCTGATCTACTGAATACATCAACCTTGACACAATGGCATAGAGGAGATTACTAGGAATGGCTATAGTTGTGGAATTTGACTTGATTTGAATTATGGTCAGGTGATCAGAAGATAATATAAACTGCCTGATATGACTGACAAGCAGTTGTTTAGGGACACATGCTTTACATTTAATTAAAAACACTTATTTATTGTTAATTATTGTTACAGAGAGGCAAGGGGATTTGTGGTCCTTGGATCCCAGATGATGGCGAAATTGTCACACATACTGTATCCAAAGCTGGCAAGATGAGTCAACTTCTCTGGACCTCAAAGGTAATCATGAAGGCTCATTTATTGCATGTTTTATTGCTTGTTTACCTTCATTTTCTGTTAAACAAGAATACTGGTTGATAAAACATGTAATTAAAGGTATTTTTGTATTGCAGTGTAGTTATTTTAGAATCAAAATCACAGAATTTCATGCAATAAAATTCAATAAAACAACTTAAGTCTTTTAAATATTTGACAAAAGTCCAAAAAAGATTTTTATATTTTTACTGACCAACTGTAAACTAGTATCTAAATACACTGACTAGGCATAACATTATGACCACTATCAGGTGAAGTGAATAACACTGATTATCTCTTCATCACGGCACCTGTTAGTGGGTGGGATATATTAGGCAGCATATGGGCAAGCGTAAGGATTTGAGTGAGTTTGACAAGGGCCAAATTGTGATGGCTAGACGACTGGGTCAGAGCATCTCCAAAACTGCAGCTCTTTTGGGGTGTTCCCGATCTGCAGTGGTCAGTATCTATCAGAAGTAGTCCAAGGAAGGAACAGTGTTAAACCAGTGACAGGTTCATGGGTGGCCAAGGCTCATTGATGCACGTGGGGAGCGAAGGCTGGCCCGTGTGGTCCGATCCGAAGTTAATGCTGGTTCTGATAGAAAGGTGTCAGAATACACAGTGCATCACAGTTTGTTGCTTGTGGGGCAGCAAAAGGGGGACCAACACAATATTAAGAAGGTGGTCATAATGTTATGCCTAATCGGTGTATAGACAATTTTAGAATTTTATGCTTGCAACATGCGCTGAAAACCCTTTTTTTTTTTTTTTTGCCCATATAGTGCATGCAGAATGAGGCCTGGCATTGATGGCAGCACACGTCTTTTGAAAATCTCAATATATGCCTGTGCGTCTATGGTACCTTCACACTTATGCAAGGTATCCATGCTCTGGTCCCTGATCCACCACAAACCATGACAGAACAGGCTTTTGTACCCTTCATCTGCTGGGTCTTCTCCTTCCAAAAACAAGCCAAAATGTGGACTCATCTTACCACAGCACACATTTCCACTTTCCTTAACTGGGGCCAAAAAACCTATGTGTATTTCTGCATAGAATTGATACAGCTTTCTCTTCGCATAATAGAGTTTCAGGATGCATTTGTTGATGCAGCGGTGCACTGTGTTAAGTGACAACGGTGTAAATCCTATTTATTTAAAGTATCCTCCAGGCCACCCAAAGAGGATGGGTCCCTGCTGAGTCTGGTTCCTCTAAAGGTTTCTTCCTGTAATTATGGGGGAGTTTTTCCTTGCCACTGTTGCCCTCGGCTTGCTCAATGTTTTTTTTTTGGTTTGTTGGTCCTGGATTCTTTGAGACAGTTGCTTTGAGACAATGTCCATTGTAAAAAGCACTATATAAATAAATTTGACTTGACTTGACTTAACGGTTTTTCGAAGTACTCCCAAGCCCATGTGGCTATATTTATCACAGTGGTATGACAGTTTTTCATGCAGTGATGTCTGAGAGCTCAAAGATCATGCACATTAAACAGTGGTTTCCAGCTTTGCCCTACACTTACTGAGATCTCTTCAAATTCCCTGAAACTTTTCTCAATATTATGAACAGTAGAGGGTAAAAGGCACAAAGTGGCAAGCCATTAATCATGATGACCCATCATTGCTTTTTTTATATATTTTTGTTTATGCATTTTCTTCCCTTTTTCTCCCTTTTTAGGGTGTCCAATTGCCCGCTTGCGTCATGCTTCCTCTCCACCAATAATTATGATTGATTAATTATGAGAGAGTCCCTATCCGGCTTTTAATATCCCACCCCTATATGAACAACAGGCCAATCGTTGTTCATGTGGCTGCTCAGCCCAGACGGCAGGCAGAGCTGAGACTTGATACAATGTATTCGAGATCCCAGCTCTGGTGTTCCAGTGTGTGTTTTTATCGCTGCACCACCTGAGCAGCGACCCATCATTGCTTTAAACTAATGACCCTTTGGTGGATCCTCCTTTTATACCCAATCATGATTCCCTTACCAGTTATCAATATACCTGTTTAATAAGGGACGCTGTAACTTTTAGCAACACTGTCATTTTTTGCCTATGTTTCAATTTTATTGAAGTGTGTTACAGGCTTAAAATTACAGGCTGTTTTGACGTGGTCCCCTCTGTGTCCACAGAATTGCTTGGGAGTTTTCCAAACTCATTTACCCGAGTCGTGTTTTTAGCTGCTTTACACTGCGACATCTTGGACATTTTGGCTAACCGATTGCTAACTGAATTGCTGTAGGATTGCTAGGACCGCCTCATAGTGCAAATAAACCAGTAAACGTGAGGGGCTTAAATGCTACACGAATGACAAATGTTAACTCACTAAACACGAAAATTGAAGATATGAAGTTTGAATTTCATATCAAATTGTATATTACACGGGAAGAGGCCTTTTAAAGACTGATCCTTTGGTGGATCCTCCTTTTTTACCCAATCATGATTCCCTTACCTGTTATTAATGAACCTGATTAATGAGGAACACTTTAAGGCAAGGCAAGGCAAGGCAAGTTTATTTGTATAGCACCTTTCATACACAGTGGCAATTCAAAGTGCTTTACATAAGGAAAAAAAAATAATTAAAAGTATTAAAACATTCCTGAGATCTAAAACCTCAGAAAGACTTCTTGCAAACATTTAGTTACAATTAAGACAACATGAAATTCAAACAAGAGAGATAAAAAAAAATTAAGGACATGAAAATTTAATAGAAAATATTGTAAAGTATAACCTACAATTTAGGGAATATGAAATTAAAACAAGAGAGATAAAAAATTAAGAACATGAAAACTAAAAGAAAATATAGTAAAATATACACTACAATTTAGAAGAGCATGAAAAACTAAAAGAAATATGGTAAAATGAGGGTAATAGCAAAAATTTCTACATTTAAGGTACATCTAATATCTCCTGGCAGTCTGTTCCAGTTATATGCAGCCCAACAGCTAAATGCTGCTTCACCGTGTTTAGTTTGGACTCTGGGCTCAACTAGCTGACCTGAGTCCATGGATCTAAGAGATCTACTGGGTTTATATTCTCTAAACATTTCTGAGATGTATTCTGGGCCGAACCCATTCAGTGATTTATAGACCCGTAGCAGCACTTTAAATTCTATTCTGTAACTAACCGGTAGCCAGTGTAGAGATTTTAGAACTGGAGTGATGTGCTCAGTTCTCTTCGTCTTAGTTAAAACTCTAGCAGCAGCGTTCTGAATGAGCTGTAACTGTTTAATGGTCTTTTTGGGAAGTCCAGTTAAGAGACCATTACAATAGTCCACCCTACTGGAGATAAAAGCATGGATCAGCTTCTCTAGGTCTTGTTGGCACACTAGACCCTTGATTTTGGCTATATTTCCAAGATGGTAGAAGGCTGTTTTGGTGATGGTTTTTATATGGCTGGTGAATGTGAGATCTGAGTCTATTAGAACGCCAAGATTTCGGACTTGGTCTTTGGTTTTAGCGTTTTTAGCGTTAAGAACATTGTTAGATAAGCTTTTCACTCTTTATTTTACACTGGCTTTCTCTCTACTGCTGCTGCCCCCCACCTCGATTGAGGAGAGCGAGACTGCACCTTTTCACCTGCACGAGGCGAGTTCATATGCCGCTCAGCTTTGTGTACAGAGAGCCACACCCTGATCAGCATTATTCCTCGACTCTGTGCAGATGCCATCAACCAGCCAGCAGAGGTTGTAATTTGCTCAGTTATGAGGTCTATATCTGGCTTGTCCTACCCTATGAACAACAGCCAATCGTTGTTCATGTGGCCGCCCAGCCCAGCCAGATGGCAGAGCTGAGATTCGATACGATGTATTTGAAATCCCAGCTCTGGTGTGCTAGCGTGTTTTACCGCTTCCCCACCTGAGCGGCATATGTTTTGACACTTTTAGCAGCTTACAAATATGATTGAATACAATTTAAGCAATTGAGGGTTAAGTGCCTTGTTCAGGTGCTAAACAATGGCACCTCAAACTGAGGCTTAAACCTTAAAACCTTCTGATTATTAGTCTAGTACCTCAACAACTACCATTGTCAAATATTATTCTTATTGTACAGGTGGTGCTTGTCCATGTAGGAGTAACATCTGTTATTGCCCATATAAAAGTTGGGCAGATGCATGCTGCACTGGAGTCTAAGGTGCTTGTTGTTAGTGCTCAAGGTTGGTGATGTTATATGTGTTATAACATGTATTATATTAATCAATATTAATCCTTTACATTCCTTTTATCATCTATTCATTTCTCTTTACTGTGGTGTTTTCTTTCTGTGGTTTAGTGTGTGGAGATGATATCTGCGAGCTGGATGAAAGCTGTCTAACATGTCCAGCAGACTGCGGTGTCTGTCCTATGACCACATCCATCAAAGTAGCCATTGGACTTCCAGTTGCCCTTATTTGCAGTGGCTTTATCTTAACTGTGGTGGTAAAAAATCTTAAACCACAATAGAAAGATACTACGCTGATATTGATTTAAATTTTTTTTCTTTTTTAAGTCCAGACACATTACACTGATCAGCCATAACATTAAAACCACCTCCTTGTTTCTACACTCACTGTCCATTTTATCAGCTCCACTTACCATATAGAAGCACTGTGTAGTTCTACAATTACTGACTGTAGTCCATCTGTTTCTCTACATACTTTTTTTTTAGCCTGCTTTTACCCTGTGAGCAAGGACCCCCACAGGACCACCACAGAGCAGGTATTATTTAGGTGGTGGATCATTCTCAGCACTGCAGTGACACTGACATGGTGGTGGTGTGTTAGTGTGTGTTGTGCTGGTATGAGTGGATCAGACACAGCAGCGCTGCTGGAGTTCTTTTAATACCGTGTCCACTCACTGTCCACTCTATTAGACACTCCTACCTAGTTGGTCCACCTTGTAGATGTAAAGTCAGAGATGATCGCTCATCTATTGCTGCTGTTTGAGTTGGTCATCTTCTAATCTAGACCTTCATCAGTGGTCACAGGATGCTGCCGACGAGGCGCTGTTGGGTGGATATATTTTTGGTTGGTGGACTATTCTCAGTCCAGCAGTGACAGTGAGGTGTTTAAAAACTCCATCAGTGCTGCTGTGTCTTATTCATTCATGCCAGCACAACGCACACTAACACATCACCACCATGTCAGTGTCGCTGCAATGCTGAGAATGATCCACCACCCAAATAATACCTAATCTGTGGTGGTCCTGTGGGGGTCCTGACTATTGAAGATCAGGGTGAAACAGGCTAAAAAGGTATGTAGACAAACAGATGGACTACAGTCAGTAATTGTAGAACTAAAAAAACTAAAAGTGATTCTATATGGAAAGTGGAGCTGATAAAATGGACAGTAAGTGTAGAAACAAGGAGGTGGTTTTAATGTTATGCTTAATCAGTGTATATATATATATACAGTAGTGTTTGTAACTGCTTTGCACTTCAACATCTATCTATCTGTCTGTCTGTCTGTCTGTCTGTCTTATCTATCTATCTATCTATCTATCTATCTATCTATCTATCTATCTATCTATCTATCTATCTATCTATCTATCTATCTATCTATCTATCTATCTATCTATCTATCTATCTATCTATCTATTTTACATAATAAAATTAATATGACCTTTACATGAGTTTCAAAAATACACTTTAACCTATTCGTAGTGGCTGCAATATCAAAAGCAGAAAATGCTTTGGGATGAGAGCTGGATCATCAGTTACAATAAAATCATGTTTGGTAAGATCGTTTATCAACCTAATTGTATTTTTACCCCTTTTCTAAAATGTTTTAATGCTAATTAAAATGTGGACAGTAAAATGTTTTTGTTTTGGCTGCACAGAAAACTACTTTAAGACAGTAATATCTTTTTGGCTCTTGCAGGAAAAGCATGCTACATGGGCCTCTGTAGCACCACCAGTCTGCAGCTAATAAAAAGCAGCTCTTGCATCAGCAGGGTCACAGACGTCACGGTGTGCACGGCGGTAAACACCAGCTTCAAACCCGGGTTTATTCAGCCAGGCATCTAGTGAGTACTGGCAAGTTCCTATCAGCACAGATTGAAGGATTCAGATAGATAACATTACAGGTGGGCCACTCAGGTGGCGCAGCGGTAAAAACACACGCTGGAACCAGAGCTGGGATCTCGAATACATCGTATCGAATCTCAGCTCTGCCTGTCGGCTAGGCTGAGCGGCCACATGAACAACGATTGGCCTGTTGTTCAGATATGGGTGGTCATAACTAATGCAATTACAATCTCTGCTGGCTGATTGATGGCACCTGCACAGAGATGAGAAAACTGTGCTCTCAGGGTGTGTCTCTCCGTACACAGTGCTGAGCTGCACTGCACTCGTCAAAGTGTAGGTGATATAATGCATACGGCATGCTGCCCACGTGTCTGAGGGGGCGTGGGTTAGCTTCGTTCTCCTCAATCAGAGTTGGGATCGGCATTGGTGGAGAGAAAGCATGACGCAATCGGGCACTAAAAAAAAGGGAAAAAAAGAGAGAAAATGCATTTAAAAAAAATAATAAAAAAGAGATAACATTACAGGTGGCACATTGCTTGATGGGTAGCACTGTTGCCTCACAGCAAAAAGGTTCTGGGTTTAATTCCCAGGTAAAGCGGTCCAGATTCTTTCTATGTGGAGTTTGCATGTTCTCATCGTCTCTGTGTGGGTTTCCTCTGGGAGCTCTGTTTTCCTCCCCCAGTCCAAATACATGTAATTAGGTTAATTTGGAGATACTAAAATTGCCTTGATTGTTTGTGTGTGTGTGTGTTGTGTGTGTGTGTGTGTTTGCCTTGTGATGGACTGGTGACCTGTCTGTGGTAAATGAATGAATAGATTGATAGATCTTATACATATTCTATTCTAAATATGCAACCCTGCAAATATGCAAAGTAATCTGTAGTCAAATACATGCATTACTAAATGCATTGGTTAATTTATTTAGTATTCAGACATAAATTCTTATATATCATTATTATTCATCTTATATCTTACCCAACCATATAATTTAATTATTTTTTAAACTTAACATTTTATCCTGGCATGCAAATTTTTTATTAACTTAAAAAAGCACACACAAATACATTATTATTCCTTTATTTTTTATATTTACTGTTAAATAATAACAACACGAACACCAGCAATTACTACAAAGACCTCCATAGTTAATGAGTCTGGATTACAGGAGTTTAGGTAGTAGCTAATTTTACTCCTTTTTATTTCATTTTATATCTATAAGTCATTATGGGAATAAAATAAATAAATAAATAAAATGTATTTGAAGGCAGGAATTGTACACCAAATCTCATCTGTAATCTAGATGTTGCTATTGTACTTACTTAAGTGTCTGGTGAAAGTGTTAGACATACTGATAAATGCAAAATCTATCTTTACAGTTGTGAAATGTAGTGTTTAGCTCGCTTTTTATTATAAACAATCTTAATTGATTTGTTCTTTTTAGTGATGGCAGGACAGTGGCTGTTAAGCACATCCAGAAGAAGCATTTCACTCTTTCCAAAACAATCCGGAAAGAGGTGAAAGAGGTGAGGTAAGTGACCTGTAGATATTTTGTGTCCTTATTTTATAGTATTTTTAATTTTTCTTCAAATAGACTCAAGTTTCAAATAGTATCTCAGTTTAAGTTGTCAACAAAAGATACAAATATTTCCTTCTGGACACTGTATTGTGTTTTGAATTTGATCCTAAATGGAAATAATTGCCATTTTTACTTATTTACACATAATGACAGTGATTTTTTTTATTAAAATTAAAAACTGAAATCTCTTATTTACAAAAGTATTCAGAGTTAAATTAACACCATGTAGAACATGATACTTTGTATTTAAAAAGTAAATTGTTGCCCCAGCCTAAGTGTGTGCACTTTGAAGGAAGTTTTCTTCAGAGATGTTTCTGTATTGTTTGCATTCATCAACACTTACCAGTTCCTGGTCATGCCACTGAGCAGCATGATGCTGCCACCACCATGTTTTACTGTAGGGGTGGTATTAAGTGATGTGCAGTACCAGTTTTTTACTTTTTTTTTTTTCTCATACTGCTAAAGTACTTTATATGCCATTTAGCAAACTTCAAGCAGGCTGTCATATGCCCGTTGTCATATGAAGGCACCAAGAATACCAAGCAATTAAGAGTCTTAGGTGATATTTTGTCCCATTCATCCTGCAAACACATCTCAAGGTGTGTAACAATACGGGGTCGTCGTTGTTGCATTTTTCATTAAAAAATTTCTCCACACATTCTCTATTGGGGACAGGTCAGGACTGCAGGCAGGCCAGTCCAGTACCCGTACCCTCTTCTTCCACAGTCATGCTTTTGTAATGTGTGCAGCATGTGGTTTTGCATTGTCTTGTTGAAAAATGCATGGATGTTCCTGGTAAAGATGTCACCTTGAAGGCAGCATATGTTGCTCTAAAATCTGCATTAATGCTGCAATCACAGAAGTGTAAATGACCTTTGCCAGAGGTACTGACACAGCCCCATACCATGACAGACCCTGGCTTTTGGACATGTTGCTGATAAATGTCTGAATAGTTCTTTTAGTCGTTAGTCTTCTAAATAGACGGGAATACATGTTTCTACTGTGTGATGGTCCATCCCAGATGTCTCAGAGCCCAAAGAACTTGGTGTCGCTTCTGGACATCACACAGTAGAAACATGTATTTCTTGCACAGTGAAGTTTTAAATATCATTTGTGCATGTAACTCTGTATTGTAGTGCTTGACAAAGGTTTTCTAAAGTAATCCCTCACCCATGTGGTTATATCAGCTATTGTTGAGTGGCGGTTCTTGATGCAGTGCCGTCTGAGGGATCAAAGATTACTGGTATTCAAATTAAGCTTTCGTTCCTGCTCTTTATGCACTAAAATGACTACAGATTCCTTGAATCGTCTAATGATATCATGCACTGTAGAGGGAGAAATATGCAAATCCCTTTAAATTTTTTTTGAGGATTGTTTTTAAACATTTTGATAATTTTCTTATGCATTTGTTGACAAACTGGAGAATCTCTCTGCATTTGATCACAAGTTGGAGCACTACAACAAGAGTAT
Organism: Trichomycterus rosablanca; assembly: GCF_030014385.1. Taxonomy (NCBI): domain Eukaryota; kingdom Metazoa; phylum Chordata; class Actinopteri; order Siluriformes; family Trichomycteridae; genus Trichomycterus; species Trichomycterus rosablanca. The sequence continues at coordinate 12,531,833 of NC_086004.1, read as the reverse complement.
GAATAATTTGTGAATAAGAGGTTTTAGTTCTTTATTTTTATTAATTTTAAAAGACCTAGAAATGTTTTTATAATTATAGGTTAATAGTAAGTTAATAATAAGTTAAAATAAGTTAAAATGACAATAATATTTATTTAAATGTGAATCCACATCACAATAAAATGTGCAAAACATTAAGGGGTCTGAAGACTTTCTAAATCCACTGCATTTAATTCACATTTATCTTTTTGCAGTTTGTTTCTCACTAGTCTGTACTCACAAGATGTTTGTTCTCAACTAGGGAGCTAGACCACCCAAACCTGGTGAAATTTATCGGAGGCTCCATTGAGGTTCCCTTCATTTGCATCATTACAGATTATTGTCCTAAAGGAAGCTTGAGTGATGTTCTTTTAAATGAAGATATTCCTATCAACTGGGGCTTCCGGTAAACCTCTATTCAAATTCCGAGCTTATAAATCTCTACAAATGTGAGTTTGACTTTGGTGTGAAATATTGTTATTTGTTATTGTGTTGCTGTTTTATTTCAGCTTATCATTTGCCACCGATATCGCTCGTGGGATGTCTTACCTCCACCAGCATAAAATATTCCATGGACGGCTTCATTCTCACAACTGTGTTGTTGATGATCGCTGGGTCTGCAAAATATCAGGTAAAAGAGCATCTTTAAAACTCACCTCCTCCACACACCATGTGTTGTATTAGCTAAAAATATATGAAAACACAGCTCTAAGGTCTACAAATATGCTAAACATGCACATACACCAATCAACCATAACATTAAAACCACCTCTTTGTTTCTACACTCACTGTCCATTTTATCAGCTCCACTTACCATATAGAAGCACTTTGTAGTTCTACAATTACTGACTGTAGTCCATGTTTCTCGACATACCTTTTTAGCCTGCTTTCACCCTGTTCTTCAATGGTCAGGACCCCCACAGGACCACCACAGACCAGGTATTATTTGGGTTGTGGATTATTCTCAGCACTGCAGTGACACTGACATGGTGGTGGGGTGTTAGTGTGTGTTGTGCTGGTATGAGTGGGTAAGACACAGCAATGCTGATGGAGTTTGTAAACACCTCACTGTCACTGTTGGACTGAGAAAAGTCCACCAACCAAAAATATTTAGCGAACACCACCCCGTGGGCAGCGTCCTGTGACCACTTATGAAGGTCTAGATGATGACCAACTCAAAAAGCAGCAATAGATGAGCGATCGTCTCTATACATCGTCTCTTTACATCGTCTCTTTACATCTTCAAGGTGGAACAACTAGGTAGGAGTGTCTAATAGAGTGGACAGTGAGTGGACACAGTATTAAAAAACTCCAGCAGCACTGCTGTGTCTGATTCACTCATACCAGCACAACACACACTAACACACCACCACCATGTCAGTGTCACTGCAGTGCTGAGAATGATCCACCACCTAAATAATACCTGCTCTGTGGTGGACCTGTAGGGGCCCTGACCATTGAAAACAGGCTAAAAAGATATGTAGAGAAACAGATGGACTACAGTCAGTAATTGTAGAACTACAAAGTGCTTCTACATGGTAAGTGGAGCTGATAAAATGGACAGTGATTGTAGAAACAAGGAGATGCTTTTACTGTTATGGCTGATTGGTGTATATACGGTATGTAAATATGTTAAACCTGTAAATAAATGTTAAATTTTTTGTGATTTAATCTGCAAAAATGAAGCATAAAACACTGAGAAAAAGGCGAGAACAAAGCGAGCCTCCCGGCAAAACAAAGACTATCTTATGTAAAAAAAATTTATAGAAGCAATAATTCTGATAATTCCTAATTATATTATATTTGCATTTGGTTTTATAGACTATGGCCTTACTGCCTACAGAAAAGAGGATTCAGAGGCACTAAGTGGCATGTTTCCTTGTGGATACCTCATACACTCCCGCATATACTGTGCCCCAGAGGTTTTGTTGGGCAACACTAGCTCCAGTACTGCTGCAGCTGATGTGTACAGGTAAGAACTATGTTTGGTAAATAAATCATACTTTTTACTAATTATATTAGCCGTAACACAGGTGATAAGCCCAACTTTTCTTCTAGCTTATTTATTTATCTAGTTTAGCTATTACTCTTATGAGCATACTTTAGGATACCATTAGATGACACTATATGGCCAACATTATGTAGATACCCCTCCAAATGATTCAGTTACAGCCATCAGTACTATGGGTAGGGTGAATCTCCCTAATTTACATTTAAATTTTTGGCATTTAGCAGACGCTGTTATCCAGAGCGACATACAGAAGTGCTTCCATAGTGAACATTACCTTACTCTAGTTTAAGACCTGTTAGAACCTTTTTTTTTTTTTTTTGCAAGAAATGAATTAGTATTAGTGAGTGTTAGTAAGTAAGTACAAGTCAGCTTAAGTGTTTAGTAAAGAGGTGGGTTTTTAATCGTTTTTCAAAGACAGCAAGAGACTCAGATGTTTGGGCAGACAGAGGAAGTTTCACTTCAAGTTTCATTTCACCATTTTTGTGCCAGTACAGAGAAGAGCCTTGATGCTTCTCTTCCTCGAGCGAGTCGAGCGAGACTAGTGGCTCGGAGTTTGCGTGGTACAGAGCGGCGTTCTATTAGACCACGAAGGTAGCTTGGGGCTGGTCCATTTTTGGTTTTGTAGGCGAGCATCAGTGTTTAAACTGAATACGTGCAGCTACAGGAAGCCAGTGAAGAGAACGCAGCAGTGGGGTGATGTGGAATTGTTTAGGTTGGTTAAAAACCATACGGGCAGCTGCATTTGGAATGAGCTGCAAGGGTTTAATAATGCTTATGCTTTAGAATGAAATGTCCAACAAGTTTATGTAAGGTGTCCACATACTTATAGTTATAGAGTGGTACCTTGAAACTCAATGGGTTTAAAAGACGTTGAGTTTCAAGGTATTTTTCCCATAAGGATGTATGGGAAACCTGTTAATGCGTTCCATGGTCCCGTGGACTTGCATATATTTTAGGCTTAAGTAAAATAATGGGGTTGTTTTTGACACTTATACTGAAAATAACACAAATATAATATAAAACACTAAAATCAAAAGCTGATTCTTACAATTTTTTAGAACCCCGAGTTGTAACACAAGTTTAAAAGTGAAACAGTGAGGAAAATCCAGCTAAACACAGATACATGTGGAGCCTGTCTGATGGTTATTCCACACAAATGCAGATTTGTCTCATATGCACACTTTGATGACGTATAACCGCACCGCTGAAGCCAAGCCCTGAACATAGCGGCAGTTCATTATTAATTTGAAATTAAATAAATACATTTTTAAAAAAACAAACTGAACACGTTGAGTTTAAGGGAAATGTTAAGTTTAAGGGTACAAATTTCTCGACGAAGGGCGTTGAGTTTTAAAGATTTTGAGTTTAGGCGAAATGGGGTTACAAGGTACCACTGTATAGTGCAGCTTCTGTAAGCTGTTATGAACTGTATCCTTAAATATAGAACAGGATAAAATATGTATCTTATATTACATTTAATGTATTTTGTCCTGCTACACAGCACTATGATTGCTAACTCAAGTCAAAGTGCTGGTTTTAATGAATGACTCAAGACCATCTCTAGTGCGACCTATTTACAGCAACGTTTCCCAACCTTTTTTGCATCGGTTTCATATAAGATGCAATTTCATATATAATTTATATAATAGTAATACTACTTTTAACTATTAATTTGTACATTTAATTTATTACACAAACTCCATGATTATAATTAAAAAAATTTTTTAATATTGCTCACATTATGTATTCTGGCAATTATTTTAAAAAGTACATGTAAAAGAATTTAATGAAAAAAGGAAAAACAAGGCTAAATGTGACTTTATGTCTGTGTGTACAAATTCAATTTAACTTTTTCTGTCATGAATCAATCTAAAAATTATAACCTTGAGAATTATAAGAGTGAAAAGACAGTTGTCACTGAAACATGCATTATCAGCACACAGGAATCTTTTGTTATTCTTACTGCACCCACTGGAGTCTCTTCAAGAATGCAGTAGTCAACAGTGTGAAGCATACAGTATACTTTGTTCCTTTTCCCTTAGCTATTCAATCATCTTGGTGGAGATAGCCACACGCAGTGACCTTATCTCAGTAAGTACGTTGGAGTGAAACTATCTCTTTTACGAGGTATGCAAGGCTGCAGACTGTAAATCTGTTTCAATGTTAAAATCGCAGAAGGAACAAATGGAACCAGTAAAGCTTGATGATATGTGGCGGCCTCCCCTTCCTGAACTGAAAGTTGGGAAATCAGACAGCAACTGCCCCAACCAAGTAGAGTACTGTGAGGTTTGTTGCTGATTATTCATTGCTAGAATAAAAAAAAAAAATCACTGTTTTCTATTATTGTATTATTTTTAAGCAAACTACAATGCCTCAGTCTACTTTTGTTCTGCATGATTGTAATTATAGTTGATCAAGAAGTGCTGGTCCCACAATATCACCACCAGGCCGACATTTGAGCAGGTTAAAAAGATGCTGGATAAAATGAACCCTCATAAAGTCAGTCCTGTTGATATGATGATGAACCTGGTAAGGATCTGTAATCATACAGTCATAAGCAAATTAAACATTGAACACCGATCAGCCATAACATTAAAACCACCTCCTTGTTTCTACACTCACTGTCCATTTTATCAGCTCCACTTACCATATAGAAGCACTTTGAGGTTCTACAATTACTGACTGTAGTCCATCTGTTTCTCTACATATCTTTTAGCCTGTTTTCAGGACCACCACAGAGCAGGTATTATTTGGGTGGTGGATCATTCTCAGCCCTGCAGTTACAGTGACATGGTGGTGGTGTGTTAGTGTGTGTTGTGCTGGTATGAGTGGATCAGACACAGCAGCGCTGCTGGAGTTTTTAAATACCGTGTCCACTCACTGTCCACTCTATTAGACAATCCTACCTAGTTGGTCCACCTTGTAGATGTAAAGTCAGAGACGATCGCTCATCTATTGCTGCTGTTTGAGTTGGTCATCTTCTAGACCTTCATCAGTGGTCACAGAACGCTGCCCACAGGGTGCTGTTGGTTGGTGGACTATTCTCAGTCCAGCAGTGACAGTGAGGTGTTTAAAAACTCAGCATCAGCATTGCTGTGTCTTATCCACTCATACCAGCACAACACACACTAACACACCACCACCATGTCATTGTCACTGGAATGCTGAGAATGACCCACCACCCAAATAATACCTACTCTGTGGTGGTCCTGGGAGAGTCCTGACCATTGAAGAACTGCATGAAGAGGGGATAACAAAGCATGCAGAGAAATAGATGGACTACAGTCAGTAATTGTAGGAGTGCTTCTATATGGTAAGTGGAGTTGATAAAATGGACAATGTGTGTAGAAACAAGGAGGTGGTTTTAATGTTATGGTTGATCGATGTATGTACAGTGGGGGAAATAAGTATCAATGAGATCATTGACAAGCTCCTCCCGTGTAATTCTGGGCTGACCTCACCTTTCTCAGAATCATTCTTACCCCACCAGGTGAGATCTTGCATGGAGCTCCAGAGTGAGGGTGATTGACTGTGATCTTGTATTTCTTCAATTTTCGAATTATCGCACCAACAGTGGTCTCTTTCTCACCAAGCTTCTTGCTGATGGTCTTGTAGCCCATTCCAGCCTTGTGCAGGTCTACAATCTTGTCCCTGACGTCCTTTGATAGCTCTTTGGTCTTGCCCATGGTGGTCGATAGATTTGAACGGAAGAAACTGATTGTGTGACAGGAGTCTTTTATACAGGGACAGGACTAATTTGTGTGCCTCATGGGCACATAACCGGTCTGTGGGGGTCAGAATTCTTGCTGGTTGGTAGGGGATCAAATACTTATTTCCCTTAATTAAATACAAATTAATTTATAACTTTTATTTAATGTTTTTTTTCTGGATTTTTTGTTGATATTCTGTCTCTCTCTCTGTTAAAATAAACCTTCCATAAAAATTATAGACTGTTCAAGTCTTTGTAAGGGGGTAAACTTACAAAATCAGCAGGGGATCAAATACTTATTTCCCCCACTGTATATATACAGTGTATCACAAAAGTGAGTACACCCCTCACATTTCTGCAGATATTTAAGTATATCTTTTCATGGGACAACACTGACAAAATGACACTTTGACACAATGAAAAGTAGTCTGTGTGCAGCTTATATAACAGTGTAAATTTATTCTTCCCTCAAAATAACTCAATATACAGCCATTAATGTCTAAACCACTGGCAACAAAAGTGAGTACACCCCTTAGTGAAAGTTCCTGATGTGTCAATATTTTGTGTGGCCACCATTATTTCCCAGAACTGCCTTAACTCTCCTGGGCATGGGGTTTACCAGAGCTTCACAGGTTGCCACTGGAATGCTTCTCCACTCCTCCATGACGACATCATGGAGCTGGCGGATATTCGAGACTTTGCGCTCCTCCACCTTCCGTTTGAGGATGCCCCAAAGATGTTCTATTGGGTTTAGGTCTGGGGACATGCTTGGCCAGTCCATCACCTTTACCCTCAGCCTCTTCAATAAAGCAGTGGTCGTCTTAGAGGTGTGTTTGTGGTCATTATCATGCTGGAACACTGCCCTGCGACCCAGTTTCCGGAGGGAGGGGTCATGCTCTGCTTCAGTATTTCACAGTACATATTGGAGTTCATGTGTCCCTCAATGAAATGTAACTCCCCAACACCTGCTGCACTCATGCAGCCCCAGACCATGGCATTCCCACCACCATGCTTGACTGTAGGCATGACACACTTATCTTTGTACTCCTCACCTGATTGCCGCCACACATGCTTGAGACCATCTGAACCAAACAAATTAATCTTGGTCTCATCAGACCATAGGACATGGTTCCAGTAATCCATGTCCTTTGCTGACATGTCTTCAGCAAACTGTTTGTGGGCTTTCTTGTGTAGAGACTTCAGAAGAGGCTTCCTTCTGGGGTGACAGCCATGCAGACCAATTTGATGTAGTGTGCGGCGTATGGTCTGAGCACTGACAGGCTGACCCGCCACCTTTTCAATCTCTGCAGCAATGCTGACAGCACTCCTGCGCCTATCTTTCAAAGACAGCAGTTGGATGTGACGCTGAGCACGTGCACTCAGCTTCTTTGGACGACAGTTATTTTGAGGGAAGAATAAATTTACACTGTTATATAAGCTGCACACAGACTACTTTTCATTGTGTCAAAGTGTCATTTTGTCAGTGTTGTCCCATGAAAAGATATACTTAAATATCTGCAGAAATGTGAGGGGTGTACTCACTTTTGTGATACACTGTATGTATACAGTATATATATATATGTATATATGTATACAGTGGTGTTAAAAAAAAATAGCAGTCCAACACCATTAACCTGATAAATCACAGTTTTTAGTAGAAAATATATTTCTACATTGCAAATAATTTCTTTGAAAGTGTAGTAGAGTAATGAAAACAAAACAAACCCAACAATTAGGACATGCATGCCACTCATTCTGAGTAATCGAAGCATTGATTGAAAGGGGGTTCCTCAAAATAATAGCAGTGAGGGGGATTGCTGGTATTTATTGCCACGTCAGCACGATTACGGCTATATATGTAGCAGTGAGGAGTTCAATTGGTGAAGTCATTCATTCTGCAGAAGAACGGGTGTCAATTTTGGCCCTTATTTAATGTAGGAGGGTGGCAAATCTTGCACAGTTTGGTCATAGCACATTTCCTTCTGAAATACTGGGTAAAATGGGTTGTTCCAGACATTGTTCTGATGAACAGCGTACTTTGATTAAAAAGTTGATTGTAGAGGAAAAAACATACAGAGAAGTGCAGCAAATTATTGGCTGCTCAGCTAAAATGATCTCAAATGCCTTGAAGTGACAATCAAAACCTGAAAGATGCAGAAGGAAGCATGGAACTACTGTTCAAATGGATTGAAGAATAGCCAAAATAGCAAAGGCTCAGCCAGTGATCACCTCCAGAAAGATCAAGGAACATCTGAAGTTACCAGTGAGTACAGAAGATGATTAAGTGAAGCCAATTTACCAGCAAGAACTCCTTGGAAAGTCACGTTGTTAAGAAAAAGACGTGTCCTGAATGGTTTAAAATTTGCCAAAAAACACATTGACTGGTCCAAAGAGAAATGGCTTAACATTTTGTGAACTGATGAATGCAAAATTGTTCTTTTTGGGTCTAGTGGCCGTAGACAGTATGTCAGACGACCATCGAGCACTGAATTCAAGCCAAAGTTCACTGTGAAGACAGTAAAGCATGGTGGTACAAAATGATGATATGGGAATGTTTTTCATATCATGGTGTTACGCCTATTTATCTCATACGAGGGATCATGGATCAATTTAAATATATCAGAACACTTGAGGAGATCATGTTGCCCTATGTCGAAGAAGAAATGTCCTTAAAAATGGGTGTTTCAACATGACAATGACCCAAAACATCTTGGTTACAGACAAACAAGATTGAGGTAATAGAGTGGCCAGCCCAATCCCCTGACCTCAGTCCCATAGAGAACTTGAGAACTTGTGGGCTGACATCTGAAACACGTTTTTTTGAGGCAAAACCCAAAATTGCAGAAGAACTGTGGAATGTCGTCTAATCATCCTGGACTGGAATACCTGTTCAGAGGTGCCAGAAGTTGGTCGACACCATGTAACACAGATCTCGAAAACAATTGTTATGCCACTAAATATTAGTTCAGTCATTTAAAGTAAAGTGAAACCTCAAACATTTTTTCATGTTATAGATACATTTTTTGACTTTTTAAAGAAAATGGCTGGCCCTGCTATTTTTTTGAACAGCCTAATATTCATTCAAACTGGCTAAATGTTGTTAATGTTCTGATTTAGAATTGAAAGTGTAGTATTTTCAGTGCATTTGCATTTATGGAAATAAAAGTTATTATAATGATTTTGCGCTTTATTCACTTTTTTTTAAATCACTGCTATTTTTTTGAACACCACTGTATATAAATACAGTATACACACGTGTATTTTAAATCTATCTATCTATAGTCGCCATCTACAGGAAAGATCTAGGTACTGCAGTGCTAATTGTTGTTACTATATAATCTTAATGGCAATAATGAAATAAAATTATAATTTTAGATTTATTATGATCATTATTAATGCAGTGAAATTCAGTGATACACAATATATTTGTATTGAAGTTTTTAAAAAAAGTTTTATTGTGCTTTTAGATGGAAAAGTACGGTAAGCATTTGGAGGCTATAGTTGCTGAGAGAACCCAAGATCTACTTCAGGAGAAACAGAAGACTGACCGCTTGCTTTATAGTAAATTCAGATTTTTTATTATTATTATTATTATTGTTATTATTTATTTTAAACTGAGCAAATGACTAATCCATAGCTGTTCCATAGTCACCATCTACAGGAAAGACTTAACTTTTTATGTTACTGCAGGGCTACTGAATAATAAAATCTAAATGAAAATAATTAAATAAAAATTTTTTTAATTTTATTTAATTAGACCTTCATCTGCAACATGCAGTATTTTACTGAAGAAAGAAATGTGTTATATTAAGCTTCTAATTAATCAAAAACCATTTTATAAATCATTTTATGGGTACATAAATAGTGTATTAACAGTCACATGCTGTATTTGCCCCTTACCAGATTTCAATTTGCTTATACACTGCCTGGCCAAAAAAAGGGTCACACACACTAATATTTTGTTGGACCGCCTTTAGGTTTGCTAATGGCACGCATTCGCTGTGGCATCGTTTCCACAAGCTTCTGCAATGTCACAACATTTATTTCTGTCCAGAGTTGCATAAATTTTTCCCCAAGATCTTGTATTGATGATGGGAGATTTGGACCACTGCGCAAAGTCTTCTCCAGCACATCCCAAAGATTCTCATTGGGGTTCAGGTCTGGACTCTGTGGTGGCCAATCCATGTGTGAAAATGATGTCTCATGCTCCCTGAACCACTCTTTCACAATTTGAGCTCGATGAATCCTGGCATTGTCATCTTGGAATACGCCCGTGCCATCAGGGAGGAAAAAATCCATTGATGGAATAACCGGGTCGTTCAGTATATTCAGGTAGTCAGCTGACCTCATTCTTTGGGCACATATCGTTGCTAAACCTAGACCTGACCAACTGCAGCAACCCCAGATCATAGCACTGCCCCCACAGGCTTGTACGGTAGGCACTAGGCATGATGGGTGCATCACTTTAGCCACCTCTCCTGATACCCTGATGCCCCCATCACTCTGGAACAGGGTAAATCTGGACTCATCAGACCACATGACCTTCTGCCATTGCTTCAGAGTCCAATCTTTATGCTCCCTAGCAAATTGAAGCTGTTTTTGCCGGTTAGCCTCACTGACAAGGCTTTCTTAAGGCTACACAGCTGTTTAGTCCCAATCCCTTGAGTTCCCTTCACATTGTGCGTGTGGAAATTCTCTTACTTTCACTATTAAACATATCCCTGAGTTCTACTGTAGTTTTTGTACTATTTGATTTCACCAAACGTTTAAGTGATCGCCGATCACGATCATTCAAGATTTTTTTTCCAACCACATTCCTTCCTCGAAGATGATGTTTCCCCACCATCCTTCCACTTTTTAATAATGCGTTGGACAGTTCTTAACCCGATTTTAGTAGTTTCAGCTTCTCCTTAGATGTTTTCTCTGCTTGATGCATGCCAATAATTTGACCCTTCTGAAACAGATTAACATCTTTTCCATGACCACAGGGTGTCTTTCGACATGGTTGTTTAACAAATGAGAAGCTACTCACTGCATCAGTTAGGGTTAAATAACTTGTTGCCAGCTGAAACATAATCACCCATGCAGTAATTATCCAATGGGAGGCTCTTACCTACAGTGGGGTCAAAAAGTATTTAGTCAGCCACTGATTGTGCAGGTTCTCCTACTTAGAAAGATGAGAGAGGTCTGTAATTTTCATCATAGGTACACTTCAACTATGAGAGACAAAATGAGAAAAAAAAATCCAGGAAATCACATTGTAGGATTTTTAAAGAATTTATTTGTAAATTATGGTGGAAAATAAGTATTTGGTCAATAACAAACAAGCAAGATTTCTGGCTCTCACAGACCTGTAACTTCTTCTTTAAGAAGCTCTTCTGTCCTCCACTCGTTACCTGTATTAATGGCACCTGTTTGACCTCGTTATCTGTATAAAAGACACCTGTCCACAGCCTCAAACAGTCAGACTCCAAACTCAACCATGGCCAAGACCAAAGAGCTGTCGAAGGACACCAGGAAGAAAATTGTAGACCTGCACCAGGCTGGGAAGAGTGAATCTACAATAGGCAAGCAGGTTGGTGTGAATAAATCAACTGTGGGAGCAATTGTAAGAAAATGGAAGACATACAAGACCATTGATAATCTCCCTTGGGGTCAAGATCTCATCCCGTGGGGTCAAAATTAACATGAGAACGGTGAGCAAAAATCCTAGAACTACACGGAGGGACCTGATGAATGACCTGCAGAGAGCTGGGACCAAAGTAACAAAGGCTACCATCAGTAACACACTACGCCAAGAAGGACTCAAATCCTGCAGTGCCAGGCGTGTCCCCCTGCTTAAGCCAGTACATGTCCAGGCCCGTCTGAAGTTTGCCAGAGAGCATATGAATGATCCAGAAGAGGATTGGGAGAATATCATGTGGTCAGATGAAACCAAAATGGAACTTTTTGGTAAAAACTCAACTCGTCGTGTTTGGAGGAAGAAGAAAAACCCAAGAACACCATACCTACTGTGAAGCATGGGGGTGGAAACATCATGCTTTGGGGCTGTTTTTCTGCAAAGGGGACAGGACGACTGATCCGTGTTAAGGGAAGAATGAACGGGGCCATGTATCGTGAGATTTTAAGCCAAAACCTCCTTCCATCAGTGAGAGCATTGAAGATGGAACGTGGCTGGGTCTTCCAGCATGACAATGATCCCAAACACACCGCTTGGGCAATGAAGGAGTGGCTCCGTAAAAAGCATTTCAAGGTCCTGGAGTGGCCTAGCCAGTGGAGTCCGTGTTGCCCAGCGACAGCCCCAAAACATCACTGCTCTAGAGCAGATCTGTATGGAGGAATGGGCCAAAATACCAGCTACAGTGTGTGCAAACCTGGTGAAGACTTACAGGAAACGTTTGACCTCTGTCATTGCCAACAAAGGTTATGTTACAAAGTATTGAGTTGAACTTTTGTTATTGACCAAATACTTATTTTCCACCATAATTTACAAATAAATTCTTTAAAAATTCTACAATGTGATTTCCTGGATTTTTTTTTCTCATTTTGTCTCTCACAGTTGAAGTGTACCTATGATGAAAATTACAGACCTCTCTCATCTTTCTAAGTAGGAGAACCTGCACAATCAGTGGCTGACTAAATACTTTTTGACCCCACTGTATTTGCTTAGTTAAATCCAGGTGGTGACCTTTTTTTTGGCCAGGCAGTGTATGTCACATTTAAATGTTATATTAAGGGGACAATTGCATTTTCACATATAGAGCCAAATAGGGCGGAACAGCATTTTTGCTTTATCAAATGAAATTTTTAAAAAAGCATTTCATGTTTACTTCGGTTATCTAAAAGTAAACTAAATCTAAAAGTAGTTTGATTGTCTGAAACATATAGGAGTGACAAATATGCAATATTGATTAAAAGGAATCAGGGAAGGTGGTTAATGCTATATTTCCCAAAAAAATCTTTATTAGAAGGCATATGTATTATTAAAGAAAGGACATACAGTTAATTATGCCTGTAACAGAATTAGTAGTACATTATCACAACGTAATATCACATTATATCACAACACATGCCTTTTGCACTAAAGCATGTGTGTTTGAAATATTGACAGGTATGCTTCCTAAACCAGTGGCTGATGATCTTAGACAAGGCTACACAGTGGAAGCACAAAGCTACACCAGTTCCACTGTATTTTTCAGGCAGGTGTCAATATCAGACATTTGGCTTACATTGGATATTTATTCGAAACTTTAATCTTTAAAATGTTAACCCATATTTATTTATCTCTTCTTTTGGGCAGTGACATAGTGGGTTTCACACAGATATCAGGATCCAGCACACCTCACCAAGTTGTGGATTTTCTCAATAAACTCTACACCACTTTTGATGACATTATTGACAACTATGATGTGTACAAAGTGGAGACTATTGGAGATGCTTGTAAGTCTGATTGCAATCATGGAATTTTAGCTTCCACATCTGACATCTGACCAGAAATGATAAGTATTATATCATTATAGCAGTAGAGTTTTTTTTTTTTTTTACTGTAAGAGATGTTAGAAGTAAAAGTCTACCAGAAAACTCATCTTTATTCTTAAATATCTGTGCTTTAAATCATTGGTTTAAAATTGTTGTATGTTGCAGAATTTGTGCCTGTATGTAGCTGGGGAAGGTTTGCTAGCCCAGTTTCAATGATCTAAAACAATGATATATATCATATTGTACTGTCAACTCCAGTAGCCAAAGGTTATAGCGCTACTTAAAATTATAAATATTAAATGTCAATGAAGTGACTGCTCATCTCTTTTTATAACTGCTGCCAGTTTGTACTAGTTCCCTCTTCCCTATTCTTTTTTTCCAAAAACTTGGTTGTCGCACACTGGTGGACAGAGTAGCTGACTAACGGTTTTGATTCAGATTTTATCATTATTCCCTCTAATATCTCTGCTACAGGCTGCAGTGTGTGCATTTTTCTTTTAATACTTTATTTTCATTATTCCCCTTTATGGTTATGACCTTAAGTTGGTTACGTTTATCTTTAATTCTCACAGGTACAGGGTTCCACCTTGCATCTTACAGTTTACCCAGTTACAATGTAAATGACATGGCAATGTAGGAAATCGTTATTGAAGTGAAAATAGATTAAACACAGCTAAACCAAAAAGAGTTGTCATGAATGTTACAGATGAATTAGGAATATTGTTGTTCAAATCACTGAATGCATTGTTTTATTCTTTCAGACATGGTAGTATCTGGTGTACCAAATGAGAATGGAATCAATCATGCAGGTGAAATTGCCAGCATGGCCTTAGACTTGGTCAGCATTTGTCATGCATTTAAAATCCCACACAAACCTACCACACAGCTGAAGATACGAGCTGGCATTCACTCAGGTCAGTATGGTTTCCATCCCTAATTAATCCCATGAACTCATTTATAGTAAACTATTACACATATTCTTGTTGGAAACTACTGTTTTATGTTTGTTTGACTATGGTTGGTGCTGATAGATACAGAAGTGTATTGCTGCCACACAGATGAAAAAAAAAGCTGAGAGGATGTTGTTATAATGAAAAAAAGGATGTTGTAACGAGATAGTATGTCGTTTTAACGAGATAGTATGTCATGTTAACGAGATAGTGTGTCGTTTTAATGAGATAGTATGTCGTTAAAACGAGAAAAGGATGTCGTTATAATGAGATAGTATGTTGTTAAAATGAGAAAAATATGTCGTTATAACGAGATAGTATGTCGTTAAAATGAGAAAAGGATGTCGTTATAACGAGATAGTATGTCGTTAAAACGAGAAAAGGATGTCGTTATAACGAGATAGTATTTCGTTAAAATGAGAAAAGGATGTCGTTATAACGAGATAGTATGTCGTTAAAATGAGAAAAGGATGTCGTTATAACGAGAAAAGGATGTCATTATAACGAGATAGTATGTCGTTAAAATGAGAAAAGGATGTCGTTATAACGAGATAGTATGTCATTAAAACGAGAAAAGGATGTCGTTATAACGAGATGGTATGTCACTTTAACGAGATAGTATGTCGTTATAACGAGAAAAGGATGTCGTTTTAACGAGAAAAGGATGTCGTTATAATGAGAAAAGGATGTCGTTATAATGAGAAAAGGATGTCGTTAAAACGAGAAAAGGATGTCGTTATAACGAGATGGTATGTCACTTTAACGAGATAGTATGTCGTTATAATGAGAAAAGGATGTCGTTATAACGAGAAAAGGATGTCGTTATAATGAGAAAAGGATGTTGTTAAAATGAGAAAAGGATGTTGTTATAACGAGAAAAGAATTTGTTAAAGCAATGTATACTGTATCACAGTTAAGGGAAATACGTCTATGGCAGGGGTCACCATACTTTTTGAGCTCGAGAGCTACTTCAAGGGTACTAAGTAATACGAAGGGCTACTTGTTTGACACAAACTTCCTGAATAACGTAAAGCTGCACGGTTCACCTTAAATAATAATATTATGATTAATAATAATAATAATAAATATTCGTATATGTGAAGAGAAGATATGATAAAGTTTTGGTTTATGTTTGCTTGTTTAATAGAATTTTAACGTCATGTTTTACACTTTTGGTTACATTCATGACAGAAACGGTAGTTATTCATTACACAAGGTTCATCAGTTCACAAGTTTACACATTCATGGACAATGTCTCCAATTCACTTTACTTGCATGTCTTTGGACTGTGGGAGGAAACCGGAGCACCCGGAGGAAACCCACACGGACACGGGGAGAACATGCAAACTCCATACAGAAAGGACCCGGACTGCCCCACCTGGGGATCGAACCCAGGACCTTCTTGCTGTGAGGCGACAGTGCTACCCACTTAGCCACCGTGCCGCCTTTTCTCGTTATAACGACATACTGACGGCTTTTTTTTCATCTGTGTGGCAGAAAGACGCTTCTGTACTTCCGTATCAAGTAACATGAAAACTACCTAAATTAATTACACCAAGGTTCTTTGAATGGTATGCTTAGTCATTACATTGTACAGAAGTCTCTCTGTGTGTGGGTTCTACAGGTCCGGTGGTGGCTGGAGTGGTTGGCACCAAAATGCCACGCTACTGTTTATTTGGGGACACTGTAAACACAGCATCTCGCATGGAATCAACCAGTGAAGGTAGTTAAGAAAAGTTAAATTAGCAACATACACATACTGTGCTTGATAGCTGTCACTGATGTTTACAAAATGCAGGGTTTTAAGAATAATAACATTAGATAATACATAACATTCATAATACCAAATGCTAGTTTTCTAAAATAAAAAAAACTTTTAACTTTTTAATAAAATTGTCCTAAGCATTTTAAAATTAAGTTAGAATGTATGCACAGTGTAGAATGTATCCTTAAACTATGCAGAGTTTGGATTGGTGGATTGGCTACTCTTGGAAATACTCCTGGAAATACCATTTTAAAGCTTTGGATATTATTATTGAGATAAATACAACAAGAAGTACTCAAGTGGTGCGGTGGCCTATTACACTGGATCAGGTATGATCTACACAGACATGATTGGCTTTGTCAAGGGGGGGATGCCCAAAGCTCTGCGATGGATTGGCGCTCTGTCCAGGATATTCCATGTCTTTTTAGCAATCAAACCAGTCCTGCTGCAACCCTGACCAGGATAAAACATTTTATGAAAATGAAATGAAATTAAACAATACAAATAATTAGTAAACAGTGAAAGAAATTGCATTAATACATACAAGCAATGGTATAACCTGACATGAGAAATTAAGAACATCTAGTTTTCTTGTCAAATGTCCATGTGCAACTGGGCGGCTACATGAACAATGATTGGCTGTTGTTCATAGGGTGGGACAAGCCGGACCAGGGTTCTTCATAACCGGTGCAATTACGAGCTCTGCTGGCTGATTGATGGCGCCTGCGCAGAGTTGGGGAATAATGCTGATCAGGTTGTGGCTCTCCGTGCTCAAAGCTGATTCACATATGAACTTGCCTCGTGCAAGAGAAAAGACGCAGTCGGTACTGCACACATGTTGGAGGGGGCGTGTGTCAGTTGCAAAGCTCCTCAGTCAGTGGTGGAGGGTTGTATCTGTAGAGGTGAAGCATAACACAATCAGGGTAATTGGCTATGACTACATTAGGGGAGAAAATTGAAAATGGACACTGAAAAAGCCACTCCAGGTTATTTCAGGATTGATTCCTTAACCAACCTTTGGCTGACTTGGAAGTGCACTGGGGATAACTGTCTTGCTGAAAAAGCCGACTAACAACAAAGTTCAACTGGCGAGGACTTAAATTGCAACAGCATATATTAAGATATATATTAATATATTATATTAAGATGTATTATTTGTCTATATGTAATAATGACAAATATAGTTCTATATCAAATAATAAAAATACAGTTCAATATCAAATAATAACACATACAGTTCTATATCAAATAATAAATATAGTTCTATATTAAATAATAAAAATACAGTTCAATATCAAATAATAACACATACACTTCTATATCAAATAATAACACATACAGTTCTATATCAAATAATAAATATAGTTCTATATTAAATAATAAAAATACAGTTCAATATCAAATAATAACACATACACTTCTATATCAAATAATAACACATACAGTTCTATATCAAATAATAACACATACAGTTCTATATCAAATAATAAATATAGTTCTATATTAAAAAAACAGGTGTGTGTGTGTGTGTGTGTGTGTGTGTGTGTGTGTGTGTGTGTGTGTGTGTGTGTGTGTGTGTGTGTGTGTGTGTGTGTGTGTGTGTGTGAAAATTATCACCTGTTTCTGATAGCTCGGGTATGTTAGAAGGTTGTTTTGCTTAATGATCTGAAAATACTCATTGTAATGTGCAAAATATGCAATAAAAGGTGCAGTTTGCAAAAGTGGGTTTAACCTTTCTTACACCAATTAAAATCTTTTTTAAATAAACACTATAGTACTATGTAAGTTCCTTATACACTTGTTTAAAATGTAATTAGCAAATGTATCAGCCAGTTTAATATGCTACAAATGCTGTAGTTTTCCTGATCTGGCAGCTTTAAGAATCCAATGCAGTGAAACTACAGCAGAACTTTTGCACACTTTAGGCGGTTATGCCCTGGTCTGCCGTGGCACTCTAAATGTTAAGGTAAGACATTAGTCAGATATTGTTTACTTGTAGTAGGTTAAATGACAAAGTATAGACAAAGTTGTTCAAAGTTCTTAAATTTAATTAGATTTTATCAGACAAAATAAATATAAACAATTGTTTAAAACCGCTTTTTCAGACAGGATTCATAATAAAGGATAAATTAACTGCTTGTCTGTATAATTTTGTTTTATAGGGCAAAGGTGAGATGACTACTTGGTGGTTGGAGACCAAAAGGGGCCACAAAAATCCTCTGCTCCCTGATTAGGAGCCACAAAAAGAGCCTGTTCCACTTAATAATTTCAGATGAGCTACTTTGTTAATATATTAATACTGTAACAGTCAGATAAAACTTCTCAGTCATTATGCAAAATTAAAACCTTGGATTTTTTGCAATTAAAATGTGACCTTTATATTTTACTTAAAATCTGAGACCATTTCAATTGTTCTGTACTGGGGTATAGCTTTACAAGGTTTTGTTGTTTGTCTTGTAAAACAGTCCTACGTTTTGAGATATTTTTATCTACAGTACATTATAAATGCTTAAGGTATGTTAACACTTGTATATTTTTGTGGTTGTTTATTGTCAGTGAAGAAAATGTAATTTTAAGAATAAACAAGGTAAAAAAAAGTGTTAATTTTATGTGACAAGTAAATATCAGATCATACTATTGCTGTATTGCTAAAATTGATTTCATTTCTTTTATTTAATAAGAATACTTTTAAAAATAATAACAATATATGTATAATGTATTTTAATATTAATATTAATATGTTTTTTTCTTCTTTGCATTATTATTATTTATTATTATTCGAATCATTATTATTTCTTACAAAATAGATAATGTGGGGCACATTGTCACACCACTGGCATTCCTGATTCACATTTCTTATTATGTCAAACTTGTCATAGTATTAGTAATTATAGTAGGCCCATGTATTATTATTATTATTATTATTATTATTATTATTAATAATAATAATAATAATAATAATAAATGGTCAATCTTATTATTTCTAGTAGTGCTACTTCCACTACAAGGTTAAAATAATAGGAAATTAGTCATAATAATAATTATAATGATAATAATGTAAATATATATATATATATATATATATATATATATATATATATATATATATGTAATTAATAACAATAACAATAATATATAAATTTTAATAAATGTATAATTATAATAATAATATTGATAATACGTATATATATATTTCAGACATACTTTTTAATAACAATATATTAGAAAGAAAATGTATATACAGTGATCAGCCATAACATTAAAACCACCTCCTTGTTTCTACACACACTGTCTATTTTATCAGCTCCACTTACCATATAGAAGCACTTTGTAGTTCTACAATTACTGACTGTAGTCCATCTGTTTCTCTACATACTTTTTAAACCTTCTTTTACCATGTTCTTTAATAAATAGGACCTCCACAGGACCTCTACAGAGCAGGCATTATTTGGGTGGTGGATGATTCTCAGCACTGCAGTGACACTGACATGGTGGTGGTGTGTTAGTGTGTGTTGTGCTGGTATGAGTGGATCAGACGCAGCAGCGCTGCGGGAGTTTTTAAATACTGTTTCCACACACTGTCCACTATATTAGACACTCCTACCAATTGGTCCACCTTGTAGATGTAAAGTCAGAGACGATCGTTCATCTATTGCTGCTGTTTGAGTTGGGCATCTAGTAGACCTTCATCAGTGGTCACAGGACGGATATTTGTGGTTGGTGGACTATTCTCAGTCCAGCAGTGACAGTGAGGTGTTTAAAAACTGCACCACTACGTCAGATGGACTACAGTCAGTAATTGTAGAACTACAAAGGGCTCCTATATGGTAAGTGGAGCTGATAAAATGGACAGTGAGGGTAGAAACAAGGAGGTGGTTTTAATGTTATCTCTGTGTTGTCAACACTCACACCTACTAGTGGGTGGGCTTTTCAGAAAAACTGACCAATGGCGTGGCTGTTCCTCGTTGCTTGACAACGCAGATGCTTTAGTCGGTTAATCATCGTTGTTTTACTGTTAGCGGCTGCGCGGCTGGATAGCTGTTACAGAATTAGCAACATTATAACTGTATTGATATTAATTTAATGTGTTCGCAGTGTACAGTTCAGTATTAAACTCAGTGTGTTTCATCAGCATGTGTTCGCTGTAGAGTGTATTTTAAATGTTCAGATGTTCAGAGGTGCTTCGGATGTAGCTGTTGATCCTAGGTTGTAAACAAAAACAAGTAAGTAAAGCTTTTACCTTATAAAAGATAATGCAGCTGTCGAGTTTAATCTGTATATGTGGAACATTCTCGAATAATTCTCACTGAGTAACCGTCGAACCGTCGACTGGTTCTAGGTGAATGTAGGTAATGTCGCAGTTCCTTTTTCTCCATATTCTCATTGACCTTATTTTTAAACATATTTATGACAGCAGTAATCAGGTTTGTATTATTGTAATAGCTGCTGGAACTAATATCTGCTGCTTTAGTTAATGCTGTATCTCAATGTACTCTGTGTACTGGGTGCTATTATACAACCAAAAAATCAACACTTGCTTACTCTGAGATACAGTGGTACTTTGAAACTCAACGTCAATTGGTTATGGGAGTGGTGTTGAGTTTTAAGGTATTTTTTCCCATAAGGATGTATAGACAACCTGTTAATGCGTTCCATGGTCCCATGGAACTGCATATACACTGCCTGGCCAAAAACAAAAGGTCACCACCTGGATTTAACTAAGCAAATAGGTAAGAGCCTCCTATTGGATAATTACTGCATGGGTGATTATGTTTCAGCTGGCAACAAGTTATTTAACCCTAACTGATGCATTGAGTAGCTTCTCATTTGTTAAACAACCATGTCGAACCAAGCAGAGAAAACATCTAAGGAGATTGCTGAAACTACTAAAATCAGGTTAAGAACTGTCCAACGCATTATTAAAAAGTAGAAGGACGGTGGGGAAACATCATCTTCGAGGAAGGAAGAGAAAATTCTTGAATGATCGTGATCGGCGATCACTTAAACGTTTGGTGAAATCAAATAATAGAAAAACTACAGTAGAACTCAGGGATATGTTTAATAGTGAAAGTAAGAGCATTTCCACACGCACAATGCGAAGGGAACTCAAGGGATTGGGACTAAACAGCTGTGTAGCCCCAAGAAAACCACTTGTCAGTGAGGCTAACCGGCAAAAACAGCTTCAATTTGCTAGGGAGCATAAATATTGGACTCTGGAGCAATGGGAGTAGGTCATGTGGTTACCCTGTTCCAGAGTGATGGGCGCATCAGGGTAAGAAGAGAGGCGGCTGAAGTGATGCACCCATCATGCCTAGTGCCTACCGTACAAGCCTGTGCGGGCAGTGCTATGATCTGGGGTTGCTGCAGTCGGTCAGGTCTAGGTTTAGCAGCGATATGTGCCCAAAGAATGAGGTCAGCTGACTACCTGAATATACTGAACGACCAGGTTATTCCATCAATGGATTTTTTCTTCCCTGATGGCACGGGCGTATTCCAAGATGACAATGCCAGGATTCATCGGGCTCAAATTGTGAAAGAGTGGTTTAGGGAGCATGAGACATCATTTTCACACATGGATTGGCCACCACAGAGTCCAGACCTGAACCCCATTAAGAATCTTTGGGATGTGCTGGAGAAGACTTTGCGCAGTGGTCCAAATCTCTCATCATCAATACAAGATGTTGGGGAAAAATTAATGCAACTCTGGACAGAAATAAATGTTGTGACATTGCAGAAGCTTGTGGAAACGATGCCACAGCGAATGCCTGCCGTAATCAAAGCTAAAGGCGGTCCAACCAAATTTTAGTGTGTGTGACCTTTTTTTGGCCAGGCAGTGTATTTTAGGCTAATGTTAAATGATGGGGTTGTTTTTGACACTTATACACTGAAAATAACACAAGTATAATATAAAAACACTGAAATACAATTCAAACCTGCTCAGTTAAACAGTTAAACAGTTCAAAATCAATAAACAATACAATAAAACCTGCTGTTTACCTTTGCTTTTTTATTGTTTTCTAATGCTTCTTAATTAGTGGAGAGAACTTAGGAGCAGTAATAATTAAGAGAGGTTTAGTGTTTCTGTCATTTTGTTAATACATTGTCACATTAAGCTTTTTTAACAATATGCGTTTTAGACTCTCTTGGAAAAGCTGATTCTTACAATTTCTCAGAACCTCGAGCTGTAACACAAGTTTTAAAGTGAAACGAGAAAAATCCAGATAACAGATGCAAGTGGAGCTTTCAGAGTGAATTTGATGGTTATTCCACACAAATGTAGATTCGTCTCGTATTCGCACTTTGATGACCTTTACCGCACCGCTTAAGCCAAGCACTGAACTAGAGATGGGACGATGGGGGTTTTTGGCACCGATTCCGATCTGCGATCTCCTTTCAGGGACATCGGCCGATAGCCGATTGCGAGCAGTAAATAAAATAAATTAACTTAAAAAGAGCCTCACAGTGAAGATAAACCGGAGCAGCGCGCGCGCGCGTGTGTGTGTGTGTGTGTGTGTGTGCGCCTTTAGAAGAGACGCTTTGTTCACTGTATCGCTATAAGTGATTCATTGATTCACGAGTCATTTTTCGCGAAGCGTAAGTTTCTCTTCTCTGTTATCTCTCCGTGTTTACTGTTATTAATTAAATGTCGTGGTTTTAAATAAACACCAACTACTACAGAACATTCTGTGTGACTCTCTTACATTAAAAAGCTTCATTAAACTGTTATTACCACAGATCTGTAACCGACCGTCAGACTCGTTCCGTCTAAGGAGCTAAAAGTTCAGCAAATGATCCTGAACTAACGAATTTGGTAATGAATAAACTTTTGCCTCTGATTGGCTCTGTAACGTCTTCTGTTCTCATCTACATCACAAGTAAGAACCGCTTACGATTTACCAAAGTGAACCAGGAGTTTATATAACGTGCTGATAGAATCGACTCAGATGTGACCGGGTTGAATTATCTTTTTAAAGTAAATATTACAATCAGCAAAATTACATCGTATGTATGATGCACAACGTTAATGATGTTATTTTAGGTCATGAAGAGCTTTCACTGTGGTTTCTGTACGATGGTTGATGAATGGTGATGTGATGGTTGGCGCGTCGTAGCTCAAAGTCTGGATCAATCCACTAAGCTGTTAACTTAACATGATCTTTATATATCACACGATCGGATCGGCTACTTTTAGGAAATATCGCAGATCGCCGATAGCATATTTTGATTAAAAATCGGCCGATACCGATTCATAGCCGATCGATCGTCCCATCTCTACACTGAACAAAGCAGCAGTAGCACACAAGTTGAGTTTAAGGGAAATGTTGAGTTTAAGTGTACACATTTCTTGATGAAGGGTGTTGAGTTTTAAAGATTTTGAGTTTAGGGGACGTAGAGTTACAAGGTATCACTGTATTTGGTGGTGAAAAAAAACCTCTTGCTGATTTGATGGTTTGCGAGCAATATAAATATTTTTATAATTTAATAATCATTTTTTTCTTTCAGAAATTAACAGATATTATTAACATGCATATTATTTATGTCTGTCCTGTTTACCTCTGGGTAATTAGTCTCATTGGTTAATGACATGCTGTGCATTAAAATTTTTTATAGTTTTTTGTTTTCTATTAAAGTATATGACAGTCATTATGTTATTAATTTATTCATTCTTACATTTATCTTTAATAAATGCTTTATTCTAATCAGGGTCCTTCAGAACTTCTGATATTTGTTATGGTTCAGATGAGTCTTAAATGTGCTACCGGAGACTGGGCACTTATAGAAAGGCTCACCACTGTTCCCTGTTTTCTTTACTCCTAAGATAATTGCTATTGCCAGCATGGCACTGTTCTATTATAAGTGATTATAAACATGGATGGCAGTATTCAAGTCTGAGTTTATCTTGTCAGATTAAACCTAATAATCAATTTAACTTGGTTAATTGGTTGATTGTAAACTAAGGGGCTAATTGTAATCACACAGGGTTAGTTATTATTTAAAACTTGCGTTGGATTCAGTCAGACTATGTTAATGTTTAGGATAGAAAAAGGTGTGACAGTACTCTTTTACAGCTCTGTATGTATTATATTTGGTCCAGCCATCTGACCATTGTTAAATAATGAAAAAATTGAATAAAGAAGTTTATAGCCTAATTTTTGTAACTTAACTGCAATTATACAGACTAGGGTTGAGATGTGAGTACAACCAACAAGGACTTTTATTTAGGCCATTTACTTATGACAAATAAAAGAAGTGAAGTGACAAGGAAGGTGCATTTACACAGTCAGTAGCCCATAATGTGCTGAATTTAATTATCCTAAATGTAATTTAAATGATTCATCTTTTACTCATTTGAACCTTGTATTTGTCACTGACCCATATTCATCTTAAAAGCAAAAGATTTTAAGAATGTCAGTCATTGTTTGATTCATTAAGTCTTTTTAATGTCTCTTTGATTGCTTTTTGAGTGTCATTTTACACCCTTTTGGTAAGAACATCATTACTTTGCTCTACATAGGCAGTCTCAGGCGTGAAGGAGCCAAAAAATGATGGGACTAGAAATAACAGTGGTGTGCTATTTTAAGTGTGTCTCCATCTTAACCTCAATAGAAAGTGTATTGTCACAACCCACATCCTTTCTGTTCACAATTATAGTATTAATGTTTTCCTTTTGTGACATCTTAAAGTGATCAATATACACAGATCAGCCATAACATTAAAACCACTTCCTTGTTTCTACACTCACTGTCCATTTTATCAGCTCCACTTACCATATAGAAGCACTTTGTAGTTCTACAATTTCTAACTGTAGTCCATCTGTTTCTCTGCATGCTTTGTTAACCCCCTTTCATGCTGTTCTTCAATGGTCAGGACTCTCCCTGACCACTACAGAGCTGCTGGAGTTTTTAAATACCGTGTCCACTCACTTAGACACTCCTACCTAGTTGGTTTACCTTGTAGATGTAAAGTCAGAGATAATCGCTCATCTATTGCTGATGTTTGAGGTGGTCGTCTTCTAGACCTTCATCAGTGGTCATAGGATGCTGCCCATGAGGCGATGCTGGCTGGATATTTTTGGTTGGTGGACTATTCTCAGTCCAGCAGTGACAGTAAGGTGTTAAAAAACTCCATCAGCATTGCTGTGTCTGATCCACTTATACCAGCACAACACACACTAACACACCACCACCATCACCGTCATTGTCACTGCAGCGCTGAGAATGATCCACCACCCAAATAATACCTGCTCTGTAGTGGTCCTGGGAGAGTCCTGACCATTGAAGAACAGCATGAAATGGGGCTAACAAAGCATGCAGAGAAACAGATGGACTACAGTTAGTAACTGTAGAACTACAAAGTGCTTCTATATGGTAAGTGGAGCTGATCAAATGGACAGTGAGTGTAGAAACAAAGAGGTGGTTTTAATGTCATGGCTGATCGGTGTATGTAAATGTCACGTCAGTATTTGCAAAAACAATAAATATGTGCTTGTTGTTTGCAGCATACTAAAAGGTTTGAATTTTGAGAACATTCAGTATTATACAATGCCTCCTGCAAGGCAATACAGCCAGTCTGCAATGCCTCCTCTGCCTATTAGCACCCAGGCTGGTTCCAGTGGCTTCTGTACAGAGGAAAACATATCAGAGTGCATGAGTTACATCAGTGAAGTAGGTATTATATACTAATTTAGTACATAATGTACTAATTTTATTAATACAAAGTAAACTAATGGTTTGTATTGCATAAAGGTGGTCTTAATCTCTTTTCTCAGGAGCTGTCATCTCTGGGTTTACCATCAATTTTCTATGACTTGAATGGAATTCAAGAGCTAGATGTCATTTTAGCTTTAAACATCATGTATGATCTGCTACAGCTCCATCGATGTGCTGTGGGTACTGTTAATGAGCTTGAAATGGAGCAGATGAAGATCAGCAGTGATCTGAACAGCCAGCGGATTATTGGCTCCAAACTCAAGGTCTGTATTTTTGTTATTTTTTATTCGTAAATACAACAACTTAGAGTCATACAAAACCTAATCAGCTAGTAGCAGCATACTCATTCACTCACTTACTCACTTTCTTAACCACTTATCCAATCAGGGTCGCAGGGGGCTCAAGGCACACAGTAACACCCTGGACGGGACGCCAGTCCATTGCAGGGCAGACACACATACACACACACACACACACATATACACACCCATTCACCTATAGGGCAATTCAATGTCTCCAATTAACCTGACTGCATGTTTTTGGACTGTGGGAGGAAACCCACACAGACACGGGGAGAACATGCAAACTCTGCACAGAAAGGACCCGGACCGCCCCACCTTGAGATCGAACCCAGGACCTTCTTGCTGTGAGGCGACAGTGCTACCCACTTAGCCACCGTGCCACCCTAGTAGCAGGATACATTTTACCAAAATGTTTGTTAAATGTATGCTGTTTAAATCAGCTTAATACAAATTAAAACAAAAGCTAAATGTATATCTAAGATTTGTACTGATAAGGTAAACCGAATGCAGGATGCTGTAACTGGGATGGTCTCTTCTCAACAAGATAGCAGGATTCACAGGCGGGTTAGGATGCAAGTGCAGGTTGATTTAAAAATACAGTCCACAATCCAAATCCAAAAACACAATCCAAAAACTGGAGGTTAGAGAACACACAAGGGTTGGTCTATAAACAATAGTAGACAAAGCTTATACAGAGGGTCAAAGATACAAGGCTGTGGTCAGGATCAAAGGCAACCTATTCAAAGAAATGCTAGGTGCAGGCTATGAGTGGCGCTGATACTTTGCACTGGTCTGTGGAAACAAACAAGAAACAAGGCACTGGTAAAACTCATCACTTTAATTAGGGAGAAAATGGGTGGAAAAAAACTGAAAACAGGTGCACCTAAGTAATACCTGCTCTGTGGTGGTCCTGTGGGGGCCTGACCATTGAAGAACAGGGTGAAATAAGGCTAAAAATAAGTAATTGTAGAACTACAAAGTGCTATATGGTAAGTGGAGCTGATAAAATAGACAGAAAGTGTGGAAACAAGGAGGTGGTTTTAATGTTATGGCTGATCAGTGTATCTGCCCCTGTATGCTCCCTGCTGGCCATTAGTGTCATAGAAGGTGCAAAATAAATGTACTGTATTTCTTTGCCATTTAGTGGGTGCCTATGAGAGAAAAACACCTGTTAGTATATTTAAACTTATTTGATTGCTGTTAAACATGCAGATCATTGTATCTTGTATTTGCGTTGGTCCTTTTTTAGGACCAGCTTGAACTATCCAAAAAGGAAAATGACAGGTTGCGTGAACGAGAACAACAGCGTGAAGCTAATATAAAGGTTTTACAAAGTTGTTTAAAAAATGAAAAAGACGAGGTAAGCACTGTTTTACTTGTCTATGGCATAACGAATTAATTATAGCTTCATTTACTTTGAATTTAAACCCATTTATTTGGATAGCAATGTGTATTTTTGTAGTACTGTATTTTTTACAGTACTTTTTTTGAATGCATATTTTTTACCCAATAGGTCAAAAAACTTCAGAATGTCATTGCAAGCCGTGCCACACAGTACAACCATAATATGAAGAGAAAAGAGAGGGAGTTCAATCAGCTCAAAGTACATATCAATCAGTTACTGACTAACAAGAGGGACATGAAACACGGTATGGATTGGTGGATGAGTGGGGACACATTTCTCAAGTTATAGTGAGCTTTAGTGCTGTATATGTTTACCAGTACAAGATCAAGCTTTAACAATTGCATGTGTATGCTGTCTGTCAGGGATGGAAGTGCTGAATGTTGTTGGGAGATCTGATGGGAGGAGAGGTCAATGGAAAACAGAAAAATCAAATGCAAGGTAAGACAATGTTTCAACACGATTGTCTCAATGGACAGTGAATTACCCTTAAAACACCCCACATCTCTATTTCCTCGGCTGCTCCCGTTAGAGGTCGCCGCCGGATTGTGATCGGCATTATTGATTTGGCACAGTTTTTACACCGGATGCCTTTCCTGACACGACCCTCCCTATTTATCCGGGCTTGGGACCGGCACTACAATGCACTGGTTTATGCATCCTACTGGCTAGGTACCTATAGGACAATTCAGTGTCTCCAATTAGCCTGGCTGCATGTTTTTGGACTGTGAGAGGAAACCGGAGCACCCGGAGGAAACCCACGCAGACACGGGGAGAACATGTAAACTCCACACAGAAAGGACCCGGACCCCCTCCCACCTGGGGATCGAACCCAGGACCTTCTTGCTGTGAGGCGACAGTGCTACTCACTTAGCCCCCGTGCCGCCCCCTTAAAACACCCCACATGACTATTTATAATTTGTGCTACATGTGTTGTGCTTTATGCCATAAATGTGTAAGAAATATGTTACCACACCCAACATTAGACACGAGGCTGAAATGTACAAGACACTCCTGGATGACTTTGAAATACACCAAAGGGAGCTGATGTGGGAAAATGTTGAGCTGAAGAAAGTGCTCCAGCAAATGAAACAGGAGATGGTGGCTATTTTGGGTCCAAAGAAAAACAGCCAAAAAGAGGAAAAACACACTCAATCAACAGATGAGGTAAACTGTTTACAATTTAAATTAAAATTAGGTTCCTTGACAAAGCAAATTCTGTATCAAATTCACCTAAATTATAATTCTTTTATAACACAAATTGATAAATTATTATATTATTTCTCTTTTTCCATATGTCTAGCATATAGATGATGAAGAGGAGACTTCTTTTAAAGATGCTTTGGAGATGTCATGTGAACATGCTCGAGAGAGGCTCACCAACAGCATTCGGCAGCAATGGAGAAAACTTAAACACCATGTGGAGAACCTAGACAACAAAGGTAAACATTTTGGCTAAAAGATGCCTTAAAGAGTAAATAACCAGTAAAGATTTACATTTACTGTGAGACAATGGCCAGACTGTTTTGAGCTGATGAAGGCAGTAAATGAAAAAAATAGAAGTGTCTCAATAAATACAGCATGTTCAACCTACAGCAAGACTTTACTTTTGTCAGCCCACACTAGAAAAGCACAGACTGTAAAGAGTGAAAAGAGTAAAGAGTGGAAAAATGTTACCTGGTGTTATGAGTTCTTGATTTCTAGTGCAACATTGCAGATGGGATGGTCATAAGTTGGATATTTTAACTTTTAAACCATAGAGCCTGATGTTCATATAAATCCAATTAACTGTGTGTAACATACACTGATCAGGTATAACATTAAAACCACTCCTTGTTTCTACACTCACTGTCCATTTCATCAGCTACACTTACCATATAGAAGCACTTTGTAGTTCTACAATTACTGAATGTAGTCCATCTGTTTCTTTACATACTTTTTAGCTTGCTTTCACCCTGTTCTTCAATGGTCAGGACCACCACAGTGTAGGCATTATTTAGGTTGTGGATCATTCTCAGCACTGCAGTGACACTGACATGGTGGTGTGTTAGTGCTGGTATGAGTGGATAAGACACAGCAGCATTGCTGGAGTTTTTAAATACCGTGTCCACTCACTGTCCACTCTATTAGACACTCCTACCCAGTTGGTCCACCTTGTAGAGGAGACGATCAGACGATTGCTCATCTATTGCTGCTGTTTGAGTTGGTCATCTTCTAGACCTTCATCAAGGGTCACACGACGCTGCCCACGTGGTGCTGTTGGATGGATGATTTTGGTTGGTGGACTATTCTCAGTCCAGCAGTGACAGTGAGGTGTTTAAAAACTCCAGCAGCGCTGCTGTGTCTGATCCACTCGTATGTCCACCACCATGTCAGTATCACTGCAGTGCTGAGAATGATCCACCACCCAAATAATACCTACTCTGTGGGGGTCCTGTGGGGGGTCCTGACCATTGAAGAACAGCATGAAAGGGGGCTAACAAAGCATGCAGAGAAACAGATGGACTACAGTCAGTAATTGTAGAACTACATAGGGCTCCTATATGGTAAGTGGAGCTGATAAAATGGACTGTGAGTGTAGAAACAAAGAGATGGTTTTAATGTTATGGCTGATCGGTGTACATATATGCTTTTACTGCATTTTGTTTCACCTTTTTCATAAATAGGGGTTGTAAATTAGAAAATGGTATAATACTGCTGTATTCAGCATTTTAAGCATTATCAGTCATACATATATTTTGTAGATATCTAAAACAAATTGCTGTGAAGTCCATTATTTAAATGAATAATTACCTTCAGAAAATGTATCGACAGAATACAATAAAATAATATAAATGAGTTTTTATGCTAACTAGACACCAGTACTCTACCTTGCATGTTTTTTTATTGATAAAGTAAAGAATTTGTTTAGATTTAAAAAAAAAAAAATGAAATATGCATACGACATTGTTTGTTTTCTAGCATCTATGGTGCAGTTAGGACCAGGATTCAGCGAGGAGATGATTCCCAAGCAGTTTTATCAGGAAGAGATAGATAGTCTCAAGATGGAAATCCAGCAGTGCAAGGACTTTATTAAGACTCAGCAGCAGCTCCTGCAGGTATTGTGATCAAAAATCTTTAATGATCGGATCGGATGTTCTTTTTTTTAGCCTAATTGTTTGTATGATTAATAGCAACAGCTACACACTCCATGTGATGAGGAGACTGCAGCTGTCCTGAATGACTGCTACATGTTGGAGGAGAAGGAACGATTAAAGGAGGAGTGGACTGCATTTGAGGAGCAGAGGAAGAACTTTGAAATGGAAAGGAGGCGTTTCACAGAGGCAGCCATTAGATTGGGCCATGAGGTTAGTCTGATTACTAGTGTTGTCTCACAGTGCACTCCACATCTGGGTTGGAGATAGGGCAGTTTGTGTTTTCAGAAATTTGTAATGAATTATTTGGACAACAAGGAGAACTTCTGACTTTTGATGACTGTGGCAGCGTTATGGTCTGGGGAATGTTTTTGTGGCATTCTCTGGGCCCTTGCATCCATGTGGTAGGCACTCTCATCCGATTTGGGTATGAACCTACCCTTGCAGATCACCTACACCCATACATGCCGATTGTCTTCCCTGGGGCGGATGGAATCTTCCCACATGACAAAGACATGTCACAAGGCTAGAAATGTCCGACATTGGTTGGAAGAGCATGACCAAGACATCCAAGTACTACCCGGGCCCCCTCATTCCCCAGACTTGAACCCAATTGAGCATCTGTGGGACCAGCAGCTGTGGGGTGCACAGCAGTCAGCATGACTCCAGATACCTGTGACAACCTACCAGGACCTTACTGAGTCACTCCCAGCCTGTCTAGCTGCTGTCCATGCTGCACATGGCGGTTACTCTGGATATTAGCTGGTGGTCATAATAATGTGACTCGACAGTGTATAAATCTATAATATTAATCTATGATAGTACCCCAAGAACAGCCCTAAGAACAGTCTTACCTTTTTTAGACTTGGGGCTTGGTGCAATTAAAAACCTTACGGCACCCAGGTGGCGCAGCCGGATATCCTGCTAGCACACCAGCAGCAAAATTCTGAACTCCTCTGTTCGAAACTCGGCTGGGCGCCATCTAGCGGG
Source organism: Trichomycterus rosablanca (assembly GCF_030014385.1). NCBI lineage: Eukaryota > Metazoa > Chordata > Actinopteri > Siluriformes > Trichomycteridae > Trichomycterus > Trichomycterus rosablanca. The sequence goes on along the minus strand of NC_086004.1, from coordinate 12,500,363 downwards.
CATAATTGGCAGTGCCTGCAGGGAGGGATGAACGGACTATGTGGGCGGGGTCTTCAAACGCTGTGTAAGGACACTGATTGGCGGATAGAGGCGCCTGTGCAGAGGTGGAAAAGGGTTCCGTTAAGGGCTGCGCGCGGGTCGGAGGAGGCGTGAGCAGCAATTTACCCTTCACAACTGCAAAAAATTGAGGATCCCCAGCAGCGGAAGACAAACTGACTTCAATAAATTGGGAGAAAAAATAGGAGAAAAATGCATAATATATATACCGATCAGGCATAACATTATAAACACCTTCCTAACTGACTGGTCTGAAGCTATGCAGCCCCATACGCAACACTGTGATGCATTCTGTATTCTGACACCTTTCTATCAGAACCAGCATTAACTTTTTCAGCAATTTGAGCTAGAGTAGCTCGTCTTTTGGATCTGACCACACGGGCCAGCCTTCGCTCCCCACGTGTATCAATGAGCCTTGGCTGCCCATGACCCTGTCGCCGGTTTACCACTGTTCCTTCCTTGGACCACTTTTGATAGATACTGACCACTGCAGACCGGGAACACCCCACATGAGGTGCAGTTTTGTAGATTCTCTGACTCAGTCGTCTAGCCCAGCCTTTCTCAACCGGGGTGCCGTCTGGCTTCGTCAGGGGTGCCGTCAAAAATATTCTGACGTTACTGATATTGAAAATGAAATAAATTTAAAATACAAAAAAGTCAACTTATCATGAAAATGTAGACCATTAGCCGCGTCAAACATCAAAACTTGTCTCACACGCCCCTTTCCCCATGCTACAACGTCAACGCGGGTTGCGTGCGTCGCCTATAGTGATGAGTCGATCGATTCTATTGAACGGCTCTTTAAAATGAACAAAAGGAACCGAGTCGCGCCTCTGGGAGCCGTTATAATATACAGTGTATCACAAAAGTGAGTACACCCCTCACATTTCTGCAAATATTTTATTATATCTTTTCATGGGACAACACTATAGAAATAAAACTTGGATATAACTTAGAGTAGTCAGTGTACAACTTGTATAGCAGTGTAGATTTACTGTCTTCTGAAAATAACTCAACACACAGCCATTAATGTCTAAATGGCTGGCAACATAAGTGAGTACACCCCACAGTGAACATGTCCAAATTGTGCCCAAATGTGTCGTTGTCCCTCCCTGGTGTCATGTGTCAAGGTCCCAGGTGTAAATGGGGAGCAGGGCTGTTAAATTTGGTGTTTTGGGTACAATTCTCTCATACTGGCCACTGGATATTCAACATGGCACCTCATGGCAAAGAACTCTCTGAGGATGTGAGAAATAGAATTGTTGCTCTCCACAAAGATGGCCTGGGCTATAAGAAGATTGCTAACACCCTGAAACTGAGCTACAGCATGGTGGCCAAGGTCATACAGCGGTTTTCCAGGACAGGTTCCACTCGGAACAGGCTTCGCCAGGGTCGACCAAAGAAGTTGAGTCCACGTGTTCCGCGTCATATCCAGAGGTTGGCTTTAAAAAATAGACACATGAGTGCTGCCAGCATTGCTGCAGAGGTTGAAGACGTGGGAGGTCAGCCTGTCAGTGCTCAGACCATACGCCGCACACTGCATCAACTCGGTCTGCATGGTCGTCATCCCAGAAGGAAGCTGACGCACAAGAAAGCCCGCAAACAGTTTGCTGAAAACAAGCAGTCCAAGAACATGGATTACTGGAATGCCCTGTGGTCTGACGAGACCAAGATAAACTTGTTTGGCTCAGATGGTGTCCAGCATGTGTGGCGGCGCCCTGGTGAGAAGTACCAAGACAACTGTATCTTGCCTACAGTCAAGCATGGTGGTGGTAGGATCATGGTCTTGGGCTGCATGAGTGTTGCTGGCACTGTGGAGCTGCAGTTCATCGAGGGAAACATGAATTCCAACATGTACTGTGACATTCTGAAACAGAGCATGATCCCCTCCCTTCAAAAACTGGGCCTCATGGCAGTTTTCCAACAGGATAACGACCCCAAACACAACCTCCAAGATGACAACTGCCTTGCTGAGGAAGCTGAAGGTAAAGGTGATGGACTAAACCCAATTGAACACCTGTGGCGAATCCTCAAGTGGAAGGTGGAGGAGTTCAAGGTGTCTAACATCCACCAGCTCCGTGATGTCATCATGGAGGAGTGGAAGAGGATTCCAGTAGCAACCTGTGCAGCTCTGGTGAATTCCATGCCCAGGAGGGTTAAGGCAGTGCTGGATAATAATGGTGGTCACACAAAATATTGACACTTTGGGCACAATTTGGACATGTTCACTGTGGGGTGTACTCACTTATGTTGCCAGCCATTTAGACATTAATGGCTGTGTGTTGAGTTATTTTCAGAAGACAGTAAATCTACACTGCTATACAAGCTGTACACTGACTACTCTAAGTTATATCCAAGTTTTATTTCTATAGTGTTGTCCCATGAAAAGATATAATAAAATATTTGCAGAAATGTGAGGGGTGTACTCACTTTTGTGATACACTGTATATTTATATTTCTGTGCGGTTCTTATAGGCTGTAATTCAACCATTCCGCTTCCATCAGTAGAGGGAATTAATCAGTCATAATAAGAGCTGTTTATTATCGATATTCAAATCACTTTCAGTATCGCGGAGAGAGCAAGCGACACACACACACACACACACACACACACACACACACACAGAGAGAGAGAGAGAGAGAGAGAGAGAGAGATGTAATTACCTAATTAATGTAAATATTATAATTTTTATTGTTATTTTGCACTGTTTTTATTAATATTTTATTCTATTTTATATTTTTGCACATGTAACTGTTTTGTATATATATATTTTTTTATTGTTATTTTTATTATTTCTCTCTAACTTGCTTTGGCAATACGAATGTCCTTATTTGTCATGCCAATAAAGCTTCTTTTGAGTTTAAGTTTGAGAGCCGTAACCGAGCTAGAGAAAAAACATGCAGTAAATGAGCAGTGCTAGTGGTATAATGACAAATAATTGAGAAATAAACTATAAACTTGTTTAATGATGTTAAATCTGATTGGTTCATGACGTGTATGTTTTAAAGCAGAAACAAACACAAGCAATCTCTGCACAAAAGAGGATTTTTCTAACACTTAATGCAATGCAACCACAGTACGTCTCATCCCTGTAGCGTTTTTGTGTGTTAGCAGTCCGAGGGATGCAGAGTGTAAGTTTTTTTAATACATTTTAGACTGGGGTGACTTGAGATTTTGAATACTTTTAAAGGGTGCCGTGACTGAAAAAAGGTTGAGAAACGCTGGTCTAGCCATCACAATTTGGCTCTTGTCAAACTCGCTTTTCCTGCTTCTAACACAACAACTTTGAGGATAAAATTTTCACTTTCTGTGTAGTACATCCCACTCACTAACAGGTGCCGTGATGAAAAGATAATCAGTGTTTTTCACTTCACCTGTCAGTGGTCATAATGTTATGCCTTTTCGGTGTATATATAAACCTAGTTACCTAGTTACCATACCTTTACTCAACATTTTCATGTCTTAGTCTATGTGACAAGGATCTGCCAGTAGTTTTTGGTTGAATTCTCTGTTAAAAGAGTAAAAGTTTGATGATTTTGCCCTATTTTGAAGCAAGTGCACACTTGAAAGTGTACATGAAAGAATACATAATGACCTTCCAGTAAATTCTTTGCCCTTTGGGATAAAATGAACATTTAATAAGAATGAAAGTTGTTGCTCACAATTATCCAATCCTGCTTAATACCAGAATGTAAGATAGTTCATTTTGTCTTGCAGAGGAAAATGTTTGAGGAAGACCGTGCAACCTGGCTAAAACATCAGTTTTTAAACATGTCGTTTACAGAGCAGACAAAGACACATAATGTCTTATCAGAATGTAAGTGAATGTTTTCTTTAATACACTAACAACAATATGTAAAGTCTTGTTGTGATTCATTTTAAATCCAAGGATTATGCTATTCTAATTTACAGATTCTGCCCAGGAACAGAAACACACGTCGGCTCCTAAGACACCTCTCTAGAAAAAAAAGAATTATAAGCAAGCAGCCGTCTGAAGTCAGTATGTACACACAGCTAAATCGACTTGGACAAGCCACCGCAACCAGGCCAAATTTAAAAGTAAATGATATTTTATATGACGTGATATCTGGAGGATTACTGTGTAACAAAGGTGGATTTCAGTCTGAATACTTTGTTGGTAAGGCTTACAAAGGTATGGTGGTTGATGTTTAATTATTAAAAATTTAGTAGTAGGCAGTCAGGCTGTTACGTAAACCTTGGACCTAGGAAACCATAGATTATAAGACTATTTGAGCTTATAATAATAATAATAATAATAATATATAGAGGCTTTCCGAATTCTTTAAATAAGCTTAATCCTTTATTTCTACTTCTAGAATGTGGGCACCTAAATGCTTTCTAGATTGCTTTTAATTGCTCAAACTATTATTTTATTTCAATCAAGGAGTCAAATAAAACAATTAAGCTTATGGTAGTACAGTGGTGGTAAACTGACATCATCTAGTAAATGATCTAGTAAATGTTAATGACTAGGGATGTGATGATACACTTTACCCACGATGCGATTCACGATACTAGGGTTCACGATACGATTTTTTCCTGATTTTTTTAAGCTGAAATTGAAGACAAATGACAACAAAATTTCCTTTTATTATTTCTCTTAAAGAAGAAAATTAAATACTGTATTTATGCTTATCTTTTATTTATCTAAATAATAAATGGCCTTTTATTTCTGAGGTAGGTACAAACTATGCAAAACAATTTTGAATTAAGCCCAATTTGGCTGAAAAAACCCAAATTTGGCAACCAGGCATATAGCGCCAGTGACATCAACCAGGCAAGGTGTATAGTGCCAGTGCCCTCTGCTGTTTAAAGTGAATATCAATTTATTTTACATGTCAAAACGATTTGAATCGTGGAATTTTTGAATCGGTTATTAACTGTTTTGTGGTGCATCGTTACATCCCTATAAATGACCCATTGTAGTTCAAGAAAACTACAGATCCCATCAGCTGTAGTGCTCATCAGAGCTAATTTGTTGCACCTGGTCTCTGGCCTACTTCAGTTTACATAATGTTCTATATAATACTAAAATAGAAACATCACATCATATTTCAGCTAAGTTACTCTTTAACACTACTTAGATACAATTATACACCGATCAGCCAAAACATTAAAACCACCTCCTTGTTTCTACACTCACTGTCCATTTTATCAGCTCCACTTACCATATAGAAGCACTTTGTGGTTCTACAACTACTGACTGTAGTCCATCTATTTCTTTACATACTTAGTTAGCCACCTTTCATGCTGTTCTTCAATGGTCAGGATTCTCCCAGGACCACTACAGAGCAAGTATTATTTGGGTGGTGGATCATTCTCAGCACTGCACTGACACTGACATGGTGGTGGTGTGTTAGTGTGTGTTGTGCTGGTAGGAGTGGATAAGACACAGCAGTGCTGATGGAGTTTTTAAACACCTCACTGTCACCGCTGGACTGAAAATAGTTCACCTACCAAAAAAATATCCAGCCAACAGCTCCCCGTGAGCAGCATCCTGTGACCACTGATGAAGGTCTAGAAGATGACCAACTCAAACAGCAGCAATAGATGAGCGATCGTGTCTGACTTTACATCTACAAGGTGGACCAACTAGGTAGGAGTGTCTAATAGAGTGGACAGTGAGTGGACACGGTATTAAAAGAACTCCAGTATTTAAAAACTCTGATCCACTCATACCAGCACTACACACACTAAGACACCACCACCATGTCAGTGTCACTGCAGTGCTGAGAATGATCCACCCCCGAAATAATACTTACACTGTGGTGGTCCTGTGGGGGTCCTGACCATTGAAGAACAGGGTGAAAGCAGGCTAAAAAGTTATGTAGAGAAACAGATGGACTACAGTCAGTAATTGTAGAACTACAAAGTGCTTCTATATGGTAAGTGGAGCTGATAAAATGGACAGTAAGTGTAGAAACAAGGAGGTGGTTTTAATGTTATGGCTGATCAGTGTATGCTTAGATTAAAGCAAACAGATAAAAATGTTGATGTTGTGCCTGTGTAATTTTTTGTAAGTGTCCAATGTTTACATGAATGCCTTTTGTAACTGTTCTAGGAGTCTGCAGCCATGTTTGTTTACAGTACTATGAAAACTGCCTATTATTATCCCCTATTTAGTCTGAGGCCAGTATTTGACCACCTGAAAAACATGAATCTCTAGTGCTTTGTGAGCAGCTACCCTGAGCTACTTTCTGTGTTTATTATGAAAAAATTATACGATGTGTCAACTACATTTAAACAACTTCTTGGGTAAAAATATGGTATTTATTCCCAAATAAGTTTTTATTTTCCTTTTGATAAAAAGCTGGTGGGTGTGTAACTTTGGTCTTTAATGGAAATGATGGCACTTTTTGTCAGTCTGAGGAGCAAATGTAGTCTGGCCAGCCAGTAATTACTAGTAAATGAATTTGTTATTTATTTATTATATTTTATTTATATACTATTTTCTATTTATAAATTTATGAATATTCTGTTTATTATATGAATGTAATCCTTTTTTGGGCCAATATTAACAACAAATAAAGAAATACACTGACGAGGCATAACATTATGACCACTGAAAGGTGAAGTGAATAACTCTGATCTATTAAAAGTGGTCCAAGAAAGGAACAGTGGTAAACCGGCGACAGGGTCATGGGCGGCCAAAGCTCGTTGATGCACGTAGGGAGAGAAGGCTGGCCCGTGTGGTCCGATCCAACAGACGAGCTACTGTAACTTAAATTGCTGAACAAGTTAATGCTGGTTCTGATAGAAAGGTGTCAGAATACACAGTGCATCGCAGTTTGTTACATATGGGGCAGCTAAAAGGGGATCAACACAATATTAGGCAGGTGGTCATAATGTTATGCCAGATCGGTGTATATAAATGTACAGGTGGCACTCAGGTGGCACTGCAGTATGCAACCACTGCTGGAATCCAGGGGGTATCTACACACAAGTATGATTGGCAGTGTCTGGGCGGAGGGTGGCTGAGGCCTCAGATGGATTTGCATCCTGTCCAATTGCATTGTGTTATTGCATTGCGCCAAGCGATTCCGGGAAAATCAGACCCACCATAACCCTTACCAAGATAAAGCAATGGTAAAGCATGAAGATAAAACTAAATAAATGTACATACATTGATACAGTTTACTGAGCTTTTTTTTATTTCATTTTATATACACGTTATTAACTGAGCTGTCCTTATCAATGATCATTTAGCCATTTCTCAATAATGGCACGAATATCCAAATTCTTCAATGCTTCCATCTGTATCAGTGGGTAGAGAAATAGGAAGAGATACAGACTTTGACAGTGTAACCTAGAATGGAATGAAGAATAGAAACAGTTTTAAAATAGAATTGCACATATTACAGGCTTACTTCATGCCACACTTCAAAAATAATACTGCTTACCTTTGGATACCTCACAATAATGTTAATTGATGCTTGAGTTGGCAATGCAATAGTTGCGTCAATTGTGTTTTCAGTATTATCTGCTCTATCAACGTTAATTCCAGAAATATGGTAGGGATGTACTCATATACCCTATCAGAAACAGAAAGTAAAATTAATTAAAATCCTTAAAATAGTTGCACACACTACATTGTATGTACTGTTTTGAAAGTACCTTTTGCCATAAGAATTGAGAATGGTTGCTAGTCTTGGCTGGCTGTTCCACTTTAGCTCAAAACGAGCAGCAGGGTTTGACTCCTGGAGACCAGCCTCAGCCTTCACAGATGCAGAATATTCTTGGCACGCTGTACCAACAGCAACCTTGGCCTTAAAAAATACGTTTTTGTTTAGTGTAAACAATACTGTTTTATTTCTATGTATTTATTAATTATAACAGCCTAGAAAGAACAATTTTACAGAAAACTTACAGCAACTGTATGCTTGCTTGGCAGTACACCATCTGCACATATCTTCCATTTTTCATTTCCAGCGATGGAAGCAAACACAACCTGTACCCTTGTAGGCTTGTCCAAGTAAGCAGCAATTTGGCATCCCAGTTTGCGGTCAGCTCTAACAACACAATAGCAAATGCAGGCGGAATTGCATCTCCAAGGAATCTGACCTGCAAGTGTAAACAAACAACAGTAATTCTTATAGTAAGATAAATGTATGGTTCTTTTGGCTGGCCACACAACATCAGATTTTATTTTACCTTCCTCTGAATGGTCTCAATGCTGGATGCACTGCTGGCCTTTGACATTCCCTGTAGTGCCAAGTACATAAACACATATGTGTTAAGAACAACAGGTGTTCAAATATTTTATGTCAATGTATTATTAATTGTCTTGCAGAAAAGCTACAGATGTATTAAAATTAGTTTAAGGAATTATTACCTGATCCTTATGGAATTTCTGGAATGGTCCATATGTACTGTTAACCTAAGAAATAGTAATAAAAAAATTTTTAATATAACATGAAAAAGGAAATATATTTTACATCTATCTATCTATCTGTCTGTCTGTCTGTCTGTCTGTCTGTCTGTCTGTCTGTCTATCTATCTATCTATCTATCTATCTATCTATCTATCTATCTATCTATCTATCTATCTATCTATCTATCTATCTATAAGGCAGCACAGTGGCTCGATAGGTAGCACTGTCACCTCACAGCAAGAACGTCCTGGGTTTGTTTCCCAGGTGGAGCGGTCTGGGTCCTTTCTGTGTAGAGTTTGCATGTTGCACTGGGCGAAAGGTAGGAAACACCCTGGACAGGTCATTAGTCCGTCACAGGCCAAACTTACACACACAAACCCTTACACACACTCTCCTACAGGGGAATCCAGGCCCTTCTTGTTGTGCAGTGACAGGCTACCCACTGAGCTACTGTGTCCACCTATATACATTATATACGTACACTGATCAGCCATAACATTAAAACCATCTTCTTGTTTCTACACTCACTGTCCATTTTGTCAGCTCCACTTACCATATAGAAGCACTTTGAAGTTCTACAATTAGTGACTGTAGTCCATCTGTTTCTCCCCCTTTCATGCTGTTCTTCAATGGTCAGGACTCTCCCAGGACCACTACAGAGCAGGTATTATTTAGGTGGTGGATCATTCTCAGCACTGCAGTGACACTGACATGGTGGTGGTGTGTTAGTGTGTGTGTTGTGCTGGTATGAGTGGATCTGACACAGCAGCGCTGATAAAGTTTTTAAACACCTCACTGTCACTGCTGGACTGAGAATAGTCCACCAACCAAAAATATTTAGCCAACAGCGCCCCATGGGCAGCATCCTGTGACCACTGATGAAGGTCTAGAAGATGACCAACTCAAACAGCATCAACAGATGAGCGATCGTGTCTGACTTTACATCTACAAGGTGGACCAACTAGGAGTGTCTGATAGAGTGGACAGTGAGTGGACACGGTATTTAAAAACTCCAGCATCGCTGCTGTGTCTGATCCACTCATACCAGCACAACACACACTAACACACCACCACCATGTCATTGTCTGTGGGGGTCCTGACCATTGAAAAACAGGGTGAAAGCAGGCTAAAAAGTATGTAGAGAAACAGATGGACTACAGTCAGTAATTATAGAACTACAATGTGCTTCTATATGGTAAGTGGAGCTGATTAAATGGACAGTGAGTGTAGAAACAAGGAGGTGGTTTTAATGTTATGGCTGATCAGTGTACAAGTACATATTGAAATGAAACAATGTTCATCCAGGACCAGGGTGCAACATAGAACAAAAAGTGCAAGACAATACAACAGTAAAACAACAGTACAATAAATACAAAAGACATTTCTAATCTAATAAGCAATTAAAGGAGACTAGAGGCACAATTAAATGCAAAGTGTAGTGTTAGACAGTACATGGTACTGAGAAAATTGATAAGTGAGGTAATAAAACATATTCTAATATACAGGAAGCAGCACAGGGGTTTTTTAGCAGCAGAGATATAAAAAACATGAACGTATTAAGTAAGAGCCGTTAGATCTTACTTGGCTTTCATTTGAGCTGCTCCAGTAAATGTATTCATAGGTGAGAACTGATGAACCTCTTCAACAGTAGCCTCAGAAACCATAGCCCCGGTATCAGTGGGCTTCATGATGTAAGAGTAGATTGCTGTTCCAGTCAGACTCTTAAGCCTCTAATGTTTAAAAAATAGTTATGTTATGCATTTCACTTTCGCTAATGTGTGTGCAAAGAGGATAACATTTGATCTTACATTATGGCCTTCAACACAGGTCTCAGTGTACGCTAAACCAATATCCTTGACGATTCTCTCGTGGCAGTGGGTCAAGTCTTTGGATTTTTTTACAACAATCTGATGAGTCTTTATATCTTCACTGATCAAGTAGTGAGTCTTGCAAACTCCATGAGGTCCAGCATTAGAGAATGAAATAAAAAAAATATATATTAACAATATTAGACAATGCTACACAGCTAGACTTGGACGAGTGCTTTTACACCGACCAGGGATAACATCATGACTACTGACTGGTGAAGTGAATAACACCGGTTATCGATTCATCACGGCACCTGTTAGTGGGTGGGATATATTAGGCAGCAAGTGAACATTTTATCCTCAAAGTTGATGTGTTAAAACTGCAGCTCTTGTGGGATGTTCCTGGTCTGCAGTGGTCAGTACTATCTAAAGTGGTCCAAGGAAGGAACAGTGGTAAACCGGCGACAGAGTCATGGGCGGCCAAGGCTTATTGATGCACGTGGGGAGCGAAGGCTGGCCCGTGTGGTCCGATCCAACAGACGAGCTACTGTAGCTCAAACTGCTGAAGAAGTTAATGCTGGTTCTGATAGAAAGGTGTCAGAATACACAGTGCACCGCAGTTTGTTGCGTATGGGGCAGCAAAAGGGGGACATACACAATATAGGAAGATGGTCATAATGTTATGCCTGGTCGGTGTATAAAATTGACTGTAGTCTTAAAAGACCCTGCTAAAACCCTGTTGGATAGAAAAATGGATGGAAAAAGTATCCTATCTAAATTGCTAAAGATTTTATCTAAACAATAAGCTATACTATTTTCCTTACCTCATGCAGCTCATAGACATTTTGGATCTTTTTGAGGTTGAGGTGAAGGATGTTGAGGATACTTCTGTGCAGATTCATGACAGTAGCAGAGACTCCAGCAGGGGCAAATACCTTACCCACCACACCTTGGTCATACTCGAATTTGATGGGAATCACAAGCTGATCTTTCAGTGCTGAGGTGAGCTTAGCAGCAGGAATGAAAGAATCCTGGGGCCAGATGCCAGCGTACTCAAAGAGTTGAGGGTCCGAGAGCTAAAATCAAAATAAGATCTAAACTAGTTAGGTTTCATCAGTTCTGTACAAGTCTGTTGTATATTCGCAATGCTAACTTACATTACCTTCATGAGATAGGTATTTTGAGCCACAGCACTGATGAGAACCTTGCTGCTGACTTTGATACCAGCCTTGCCCAGACCCTCTTGAGGCAGACCGCCCAAGAGCAGACCCTCATACTTGTACACATAGGTCTTACCGGCAGCAAATTCTGGAACTAAAATGATATTTCATAGTAAATTTCTATAAAAATAATATAATCATCACAATAAACAAACTAACTTCACTTACCAAGATTTATCTGATGACTTGCTAAATAAAGTAACAAAAAAGGTAACAAAGTTACAAAGAAGTCATGTAATATAATGTTTTGTTACACACAATTATGAATATGTTTAAATCGACATACCCACAAGGGCCAGAGTCAACGCAAGCACAACAGCTCTCATGGCTGATTGTGATGAATCCACAGAGACACTGACTTTTCACATTTTCCCAACTAAACAGCCAGGTGAATAATTAACCTAATCATTAATCAGAAAGATGTACTTTCAACAAATTTGCCCCAAAAAATAAAAATCAATAAACGGTCGGGTTGACTTGACTTCCAGTTATATTCATTGACAGCCAAAATCTACAATGAAGTTCCACTGATTGCTTCATTTATTTCTGTTTAATAAGAACAACCAAAAAGATTTGAAATTCTCTTAACAAAGCATACATTATAAAAACAAATTCTTATCTTATTACTTCAATCGAGGGTTTCTCCCTTTTCTCCCCCTTTAGCACGTCCAATTGCCCAATTTGCATCACGCCTCCTCTCTGCCTCTGCCGATCCCTGCCCTGACTGAGGAGATCGAAGTTAACCCACTTCCCCTCCGACACATGAGCAGCAAGCCGTATGCATCTTGCCACCCACACATTGACGAGTGTTGAGCCACCTAGCGTTGTGTGCGGAGAGACACACCCTAATATTTTAATGGTTAGCTTTTACAACCCCAAATCAGAAGAAGTTGGGGTCCCAGAAAAAAAATTTTGACATAGGGAGTGGTTTGCTGGGTGAGAGTGCTCGAACAACAGACACAAACCGAATTAAAAAAACTTATCAAAAAAAAGGCAGCTCCATAGTTGGGTCTGAACAGGACTTGCCCTGAAGGTGTTTCGACAGAGCACCTTCGGTCATAGACTGATTCCTCCCAAATGCAGGACTGTACGCTACAGGAAATCTTTCCTTACAACTGCAATCAGACTGTTCAACAATTTATAATAATTCATAATAATTTATAATAAATACCTACATTATTGTATTCTATGCATGCACCATAAGACTAATGTTTACATGTATATAGAATCTTGTTTTAGAATCTTGTTTTTATACTGTTAGTGAATGTTGTATGTATGTAAGAAGTTGTTTGTTGATGTGAGCTGCTGTAACAAAGGAATTTCCCTCAAAGGATCAATAAAGTATCTATCTATCTATCTATCTATCTATCTATCTATCTATCTATCTATCTATCTATCTATCTATCTATCTATCTATCTATCTATCTATCTATCTATCATCTATCTATCTATCTATCATCTATCTATCTATCTAAGAATAAAAAAGGTTAAGAATCACTGTTGTAGAATACACAATGCGGCATTTGAATTTCTTCCTCTTTTTTTCCCTCTACTTTTTACATGTCAGACATCCAGTACATCGCACAAGTTACCTGTGAATGTGACTTTACTGCACAATGGATGAGGATTACAAAACAGTACAAAACAGTAAAATAAAACTATCTGCAGTTCAACATTAACAAACAAAGGAAACTGTAGTGGATATCTGATATGTAAGGGAGTCTCTGAGGCCGTTCACCATTCAGAAGAATGTTTAGTTCTACAGGGGATGCACTTGAATGACAAGCTGGTCTGGACCGACAACACAAATTTTACATGGAAGACCAATGCAGGACGTTCTTCTTTTAAAGGTTAAGGACCTTTAGTGTCAGTAGGCTACTGGGATGGTACTATTAGTCTGTTGTTGTCAGTATTATGTGATGGGGAAGAAGTGCCACTGCAGGGAACGCAAAGCAGTGCTAAATTGACCAAAACGTAAATGGTTGAAAAAAGCAAATGGTTTATTCCATACATGGCTTAATATGGCTTAAAATCTACAGACAACAGAAAGCACTGTTGGAGATCTCAATTGATCTGGCTGTGTTCCTAATCACACACTTTTTTTTATTTGCAATTGAAAAAGTATTTCGAGTAGTACACATGGGGTTCAAGACACAGCCAGTGTAAGACAAGATTTTATAGACTTTTTGCTTGTCTATGCCATGCAACAATTTAATTCAATCACTACATGTTATAGACTTACATTTTATATTTTCCCCAGTTATTCAGCATTTAGTGTCCCTGAAGTTGAAAAGTTGAAAATATATGTACACATCTTCAAACTACCATCCAAGGTGCTTCGCAAGTTCTACACCTGCACCATTGAAATTATATAACGGGAAACATCACAGCCTGGTTCGGAAACAGCACCAAGCAGGATAAGCAGGCTCTCCAGAGGGTGGTGCGTTCAGCTTCCTGACCTGAAGTCCATATACAGGAAACGGTGCTGGAAAGGGCCAGGAGGATAGTAAAGGACCCCAGTCATCCCAGTAATGGACTGTTTTCTTTGTTATGGTCTAGGAAGCATTTTCGTGCTCTAAAAGCCAAAACGGAGAGGATAAGGAGGAGCTTTTTTCCACAAGCTATTCGAGTCTCAAAAAATAGCATTCAGGACTAATTTACACAACTTACACAATCTTATTTATATATATATATATATTTATATATACAGTGTATCACGAAAGTGAGTACACCCCTCACATTTCTGCAAATATTTCATTATATCTTTTCATGGGACAACACTATAGACATGAAACTTGGATATAACTTAGAGTAGTCAGTGTACAGCTTGTATAGCAGTGTAGATTTACTGTCTTCTGAAAATAACTCAACACACAGCCATTAATGTCTAAATAGCTGGCAACATAAGTGAGTACACCCCACAGTGAACATGTCCAAATTGTGCCTAAAGTGTCAATATTTTGTGTGACCACCATTATTATCACTGCCTTAACCCTCCTGGGCATGGAATTCACCAGAGCTGCACAGGTTGCTACTGGAATCCTCTTCCACTCCTGCGTGATGACATCACGGAGCTGGTGGATGTTAGACACCTTAAACTCCTCCACCTTCCACTTGAGGATGCGCCACAGGTGCTCAATTGGGTTTAGTCCATCACCTTTACCTTCAGCTTCCTCAGCAAGGCAGTTGTCATCTTGGAGGTTGTGTTTGGGGTCGTTATCCTGTTGGAAAACTGCCATGAGGCCCAGTTTTCGAAGGGAGGGGATCATGCTCTGTTTCAGAATGTCACAGTACATGTTGGAATTCATGTTTCCCTCAATGAACTGCAGCTCCCCAGTGCCTGCAGCACTCATGCAGCCCAAGACCATGATGCTACCACCACCATGCTTGACTGTAGGCAAGATACAGTTGTCTTGGTACTTCTCACCAGGGCGCCGCCACACATGCTGGACACCATCTGAGCCAAACAAGTTTATCTTGGTCTCGTCAGACCACAGGGCATTCCAGTAATCCATGTTCTTGGACTGCTTGTCTTCAGCAAACTGTTTGCGGGCTTTCTTGTGCGTCAGCTTCCTTCTGGGATGACGACCATGCAGACCGAGTTGATGCAGTATGCGGTGTATGGTCTGAGCACTGACAGGCTGACCTCCCACGTCTTCAACCTCTGCAGCAATGCTGGCAGCACTCATGTGTCTATTTTTTAAAGCCAACCTCTGGATATGACGCCGAACACGTGGACTCAACTTCTTTGGTCGACCCTGGCGAAGCCTGTTCCGAGTGGAACCTGTCCTGGAAAACCGCTGTATGACCTTGGCCACCATGCTGTAGCTCAGTTTCAGGGTGTTAGCAATCTTCTTATAGCCCAGGCCATCTTTGTGGAGAGCAACAATTATATTTCTCACATCCTCAGAGAGTTCTTTGCCATGAGGTGCCATGTTGAATATCCAGTGGCCAGTATGAGAGAATTGTACCCAAAACACCAAATTTAACAGCCCTGCTCCCCATTTACACCTGGGACCTTGACACATGACACCAGGGAGGGACAACGACACATTTGGGCACAATTTGGACATGTTCACTGTGGGGTGTACTCACTTATGTTGCCAGCTATTTAGACATTAATGGCTGTGTGTTGAGTTATTTTCAGAAGACAGTAAATCTACACTGCTATACAAGCTGTACACTGACTACTCTAAGTTATATCCAAGTTTCATGTCTATAGTGTTGTCCCATGAAAAGATATAATGAAATATTTGCAGAAATGTGAGGGGTGTACTCACTTTCGTGATACACTGTATATATATATATTAGGGCTGTCAAACGATTAAAATTTTTAATCGCGATTAATCTCAGAATTTCATATAGTTAATCGCGATTAATCGCATTAAAAAAAATCTGTGTAAATGTTATAGAAAACAAGGATTTTTAAGTGAAATGTTACAATTAAAATGGTGAACACATTTTATGCTAAATGTACTGATGTTAAAAACTGCTGGGACAAGAGAAAACTGTAAGGGAGTTTATTCACTCACATACTAGGCAGTAAATGTCAGATTGTAGGTTAGAATTTCTCCATCAGCAAACATTGTAGATCAGCGGTGCTTTAGGTGGGATAAGGCGTAGTTATTGTATCAGACTTGTCTGTGGTTGTATCGTGACGATGGTTTGATGGACGTTTCTACACGAAGTGAGTGTGTTTTGACCCTTTGGGGCTTCCATAGTTCATGAACTAACGTGCTCGACTCAGCTTTCCGGTATTCGGTACAGAAGAAGAAGTTAATTAAGTGTAATAAAGTGTTCTGCTCCCGACAACTTGTGAATATAGCGTGTATTTATTTCTTTATTATGCAAGTGCATCACTACCACGATCGGTTACATTATGTTAACAAACCGCAAATGAAAAACGGTGGCAAGTCCGACATTAAAACGTTTGTTCTACCAGTCAAGTGTCAACATGAACTAGAATTTGCGTTAATGGCACTAATTTTTTTAATCGCGTTAAATTGAGGTCGCGTTAATGCGTTATTATCGCGTTAACTTCGACAGCCCTAATATATATATATATATATATATATATATGTAGACAAATGTATGTGTATATAAGTATATGCGTGTATACAGTTTATATATATATATATATATATATATATACAGTGCCATCAGAAAATATTCACACCCCTTCACTTTTTTGTTACATTACAGACATATTTGAAAACCTATTTGAGTATAGTTTTCTTTTAAAAGATCTACACGAAATAGCCCATAATGACAAAGTAAAAACATGTTTTTTGTAAATTTTTGTAAATCTAATAGGTACATAAGTATTCACACCCTTTGCTATGACACTCAAAATTGAGCTCAGGTGCATCCAGTTTACACTGATCATCCTTGAGATGCTTCTACAACTTGATTGGAGACCATCTGTGGTAAATTCAGTTGATTGAACATAATTTGGAATGGCACACACTTGTCTATAAAAGGTCTCACAGTTGACAGTGCATATCAGAGCAGAAACCAAGCACTGAAGTCAAAGGAATTGTCTTTAGACCTCCGAGACCGGATTGTGTCAAGGCACAAATCTGGGGAAGGATACAAAAAAATTTCGGCAGCATTGAAAAGCACTGTGGTCTCCATTATTCGGAAATGGAAGAAGTTTGGAATCACCAGAACCCTCCCTAGATCTGGCTGCCCGACCAAACTGAGTAATCGGGGAAGAAGGGTCTTGGTCAGAGAGGTGACCAAGAACCCAATGTTCACTAAGCTCCAGTGTTCCCTTGTGGGGATGTTTTTCTGCGGCAGGAACTGGGCGATTAGTCCGCATAGAGGGTAAGATGACAGCAGCCAAATATAGAGATATTCTTCAAGAAAACCTGCTCCAGAGTGCTCCGGAAAAACATTTCTATATTTTTTTGTATAGTATATATTTTGACTATTTTGTAGTTTTTGTAATTACTGTGGCTGAGCAGTCACTAAAGCATTTCACTGCCAGTTGTACTGTGTATGACTATGTATGTGACAAATAAACCTTGATTTGATCTGATTTGATTTGGAGAGAACTTACCAAACTCCGCACAGACAGTGACCAGAGGTGAGAATCATACCCAGGCCAAAACTTATACTGCTGTGTGCCACATGCCAGCAAATCAAGAAATAAAAACAACTGGTTTTTATTATTATTCACACTCATGCACGAAATGTTATAATGTATTAATCATGCAGTGTTGTTAAAACACCATTATAATAATCATAATCACTGACAACGTAATTATTATCTGGTTTATTATCTGTGCTTTTCAGCAGCAAACATGCAAATGTACATGCAAACATGAGATTTGGCAAAAATTGGAATTGAGTAAACACTTAATTGTTTTCACAACCACGAGAACAGAGCAGTGGTGAGGTTAGGGTCACACTAGTCCAGGTTATAGAAAGGGTCAGGTATTGGAATACTTTTTCATAATATTTTGTAAATAAATCAGTTAAAATAAAATATCTTTTTTTTTTATGGAATCTCAAATGTAGTATTTAATTCTCCTAAGATTGTTAGCAACCAAGTTATAAGACAATATACACATCAAATTATTTTATGTCTGCATAGTAAGCAATATATGTCCAACCACATTTTTATGTGCAGTATGCTTATGTGGACATGTATTAGACCCCAGCTTGAGTAGTTAAGGTATTTAAATTAATTTAATACACTGGTGATTCATATTCTGGTTTAAATTTTGATCATATTGATGACTGATGTAAAGTAGCAGATAATTTGGAAACCACATAATTCCAGGGATATAAGGACCTAGGGTCTAACCTCACCTCAGTTTACTGGCATTTTCTCTCTGTAGAACCCGTTTCCTCTACATACAAAGATTTTCACATCTTTACTATCCCCTAACATGGCAGTAGGTAAATAACTGAATTTTCTCTTCCAGGTAGATTAGGCTCTTTCCTCATTGCCACCCTGAAAAAGCCACTGTGAACATTGGTCCTGTTAAAAGCAGGGCAAGTTACCCTAACCTAAAAGTGATTGCGTTGTCCCAAATGGCATCAATGTACACCAAATTATGCATACACAGGTTAATCATTTATGTAGAAATGTCTGTTTAGTCAGCAAAAATCTTGTAATAAAAAGGCAGCCTCTGTTTGGATTCATCACAAACTACCAGCCATGAGAGCTGTTGTGCTAGCCTTGACTGTGGCCCTTGTGGGTAAGTCTTGATTTTAATTAAGTACTAATGATTGCATTTACTAGAGTGGAATAGATTTGTGTATTGTGATTTGTTAATTCTATTGAATCTTTATTTAACTAACAAAGTGTAGTATTTAGTAAATATTAACACATTTAGAATTTGATGCCTGCAACACACTCCAAAAAAGTTGGGACAGAGGCAAAATAAGAATCCACAAGTACAGCATTCTACAATAAGCATGTGAATTGTTTTCAGATAAGGGGATCAGAAAATCATTGTCATTTAACAGTTATTCAAGACAATTAACAAATCATAGATTCTTCTGTGTGTGTGTGTGTGTGTGTGTGTTTGTGTGTGCAAAACCTGTAAATAATTCTGTAGTATGACCTGTTTATTATTTTATTCCTCTTTATTTAGCAAGTCATCAGATTAACCTGGGTAAGTAACACTTCTACATATTCATAATTAAAACATATCGTAATAATAATTCAGAGAAACTGACTATAGATCCTAAATCAGTTCCAGAATTTGCTACCGGTAAGACCTATATGTACAAGTATGAGGGTCTGCTCTTGGGTGGTCTGCCTCAGGAGGGTCTGGGCAAGGCTGGTGTCAAAGTCAGCAGCAAGGTTCTTATCAGTGCTGTGGCCCAAAATACCTATCTCATGAAGGTAATTAAGTACATGTTTTCAAATGTCCTTTAAAAAGGCATATATGTTTTTTTTGTGACTTCAGATTAATGTAGCATATTTGGTAATCTTCCTACCCTCAGCTGTTGGATCCTCAACTCTTTGAGTACGCTGGCATCTGGCCCCAGGATGCTTTTAATCCTGCTGCTAAACTCACCTCCATGCTGAAGACTCAGCTTGTGATTCCCATTCAGTTTGAGTATGCTAATGGTGTGGTGGGTAAGGTATTTGCCCCCACTGAGGTCTCGCCTACTGTCCTGAATCTGCACAGAGGTATCCTGAACATCTTTCAACTCAACCTTAAAATGACCCAGAATGTCTATGAGCTGCATGAGGTAAAATAATCAACTTTTATTTGAAAATTTATATTTTATATCATTAACAATGACAATATACTTTGATCTGCCATCTAACATTAAGTATTTTTGATCCTTAAGGCCGGACCTCAGGGAGTTTGCAAGACCCATTACTTAATCAGTGAGGATGCAAAGACCCACCAAATTGTTGTGAAAAAGTCTAAAGACCTGACCAACTGCCATCAGAGGGTCATAAAGGATATTGGCTTAGCTTACGCTGAGACCTGTGTTGAGTGCCAGCAGGTATGGAAAAATTGTCTTTTTACGAGTGAATTACTTAGCAAATAGATTAAAGTTTTAATTCTCTGATTTAATTCTCATAACAGAGACTTAAGAGTCTGACTGGAACTGCAACGTTCAACTACATCATGAAGCCCACTGATACTGGCGCTATGGTTTCTGAGGCCACAATGGAAGAAGTCCATCAGTTTTCAGCTATTAATACAATCACTGGAGCAGCCCAGATGAAAGCCAGGTATGGTCCATGTTATTCATGATTTTATATTAACCTTCATACAGTATTTCAGTATGAAAACCTAACTTGATGTTTCTTAATTTAGGCAAACTTTGAACTTGTTGGAGGTGCAGAACAACCCTACTGCTCCAGGTACTGCTAAATATTTGGCCCGTGGATCCTTAAAATATGAGTTTGCTACTGAGATTCATCAAAACCCCATTCAGCTTTTGAAGATCAATAATGCTCAAGCACAGGTATCTTTAATAGTTATAATAAAACTAATATAATAATATAAAAATATTATAATAAAAAAAATAATTAGAAGATTTGCTTTATCTTCATGATTTACTTTATTCTATTATAATATACACCGATCAGCTCCACTTACCATATAGAAGTACTTTGTAGTTCTACAATTACTGTCTGTAGTCCATCAGTTTCTCTGCATGCTTTGTTAGCTCCCTTTCATGCTGTTCTTCAATGGTCAGGACCCCCACAGGACCACCACAGAGCAGGTATTATTTGGGTGGTGGGTCATTCTCAGCACTGCAGTGACACTGACATGGTGGTGGTGTGTTAGTGTGTGTTGTGCTGGTATGAGTGGATCAGACACAGCCGCGCTGATGGAGTTTTTAAATACCTCACTGTCACCGCTGGACTGAGAATAGTCCACCAACCAGAAATATCCAGCCAACAGCGCCCCATGGGCAGCGTCCTGTGACCACTGATGAAGGTCTAGAAGATGACCAACTCAAACAGCAGCAATAGATGAGCATCTACAAGGTGAACCAACTAGGTAGGAGTGTCTAATAGAGTGGACAGTGAGTGGACACGGTATTTAAAAACTCCAGCAGCGCTGCTGTGTCTGATCCACTCATACCAGCACAAAACACACTCACACCACCACCATGTCAGTGTTGGAATCATCCACCACCTAAATAATATCTGCTCTGTGGTGGTCCTGTGGGGGCCCTGACCACTGAAGAACAGAGTAAAAGCAATTGTAGAACTACAAAGTGCTTCTATATGGTAAGTGGAGCTGATAAAATAGACAGTGAGTGTAGAAACAAGGAGGTGGTTTTAATATTAAGGCTGATTGATGTATTACATTTCATTATTCTGTTTTAGATCATGGAGGTCTTGCAACATGTGGTTGAGAACAATAAAGTCATGGTTCATGATGATGCCCCATTAAGATTCATCCAGCTCGTCCAGCTCTTGCGTGTTGCTACTTTGGAGCACATTGAGGCAGTGTGGGCTGCGCACAAGACCAAACCTGTTTACAGGTAAATCAGATTTTTTTAAAAGTATTTGAAGTATTTTAATAAGATATTGATTCAAATTTTGGTTTAAATGCTTATTCTAACAGGCGCTGGATTCTGGATGCACTTCCCGCTGTTGGCACACATGTAGCTTTGAGATTCATCAAGGAGAAGTTCCAAGCTGATGAGTTTACCATTCCTGAACTGACCCAGGTCCTTTTGGTTGGTTTGCACATGTTCACTGCTAATCAAGATACCATCCACATGACAGCTGTGAGTATATATTTTAAATAGTTTTAGGCATTTAGACATGTACAAATACATTTAAGTTACTAGACTATTTTCTCTATTTTACAGAATCTGGCACAGCACCCCAAAATGAAGGCAATTCCAGTACTGCGTGAGATGATCGTCCTTGGCCATGGTTCACTGATTGCCAAACACTGCGCTGAAGATACAGCATGCTCTGCTGATCTCTTGAAGGTACAATATCTGTTTTTTTTAATTTATTTGGAGTATATTTTTCATTACAGATAATACCCTAATAAACTTAGGTTAGAATCACAGAATATTACATATTTTATTGAGCGAAAGGCAGGAAACATCCTAGACAGGTCACCAGTCCATCACAGACTTTCATACATGCATACTCACATCTAGGGCAATTTTTAGTAGCTCCAGTTGGCCTGTCTGCAATTATTTGGAGTTGTGGGAGGAAACCAGAGCACCTGAAGGAAAATAACATCAACACAGGGAGAATGTGCATTTTTTACACAAAAAGGACCCTGGCCGCCTGGCCGCCTGGCCAGGAAATTGAACCCAGGACTTTTTGGCTGTGACGTGACAATGCTACCCACTGCGCCATCGTGCCGCCGATTTCATATTTTAGCTCTGATCAAATGTTTGCAATGAAATAAAAAAGCATCAAACATCGTATAAAATAAATATGATAAAGGCAGCTCGGGTGGCGCAGCGGTAAAAACACACGCTGGAACCAGAGCTGGGACTTTGAATGCATCGTATCGAATATGAGCTCTGCCTGCCGGCTAGGCTGAGCAGCCACATGAACAACGATTGGCCTTTTGTTCAGATAGGGGTGGGATTAAGCCGGATAGGGACTCTCTCTCATAACTAATGCAATTACGACCTCTGCTGGCTGATTGATGGCGTCTGCACAGAGATGAGAAAAGAGTGTTCTCGGGGTGTGTCTCTCCATACACAGTGCTGAGCTGCACTACACTTGTCAAAGTGTAGGTGACGAAATGCATACGGCGTGTTGCCCACGTGTTGGAGGGGGCGTGGGTTAGCTTCGTTCTCCTCAATCAGAGCGGGGATCGGCATTGGTGGAGAGGAAGCATGACGCAATCAGGCAACTGGACGCTCTAAAAGGGAGAAAATCATAAATATGATAATGATTTGTTTACTGTTTAGCTTTTTTAATACAATAGTTATGAAGAACATTGTTTAAAATAACTAAATTTTTCATATCTTTCCAATTCTATCACCAGTCAGCCCATGAGATTGCTGCTGAGGCCATTTCCAAGACTGACATTCCAGAAATCATACTAGCTGTTAAGGCTCTGGGCAATGCTGGTCACCCTGCTAGCCTTAAAACCATCATGAAACTTTTGCCCGGATTTGGAAATGCTGCTGCCTCTCTTCCCATGAGAGTCCAAGTCGAAGCCATCCTGGCCCTCAGGAACATCGCCAAGAAGGAGCCAAAGATGGTGAGAATGTAATCATGTGAACACAATTTCCATTCTGTTTAACCTTTGTTCAGGGGTTAAATCATTTTACTTTCGCATTTCAGGTTCAGCCAGTGGCACTTCAGCTTTTAATGGATAAGCATCTTCATCCTGAGCTGCGAATGGTTGCCTGCATTTTGCTGTTTGAGACCAGGCCATCAGTGGCTCTTCTGTCCACTCTGGCTGGTGCTGTGGAGAAGGAGCAAAACATGCATGTTGCCAGCTTTGCTTATTCCTACATGAAATCTCTGACGAGAAGCATGGCCCCTGATTGGATGCATGTGTAAGATGACATTACTTAAGTTTTACACAGATAAACTCACTGGATGTGTTAACTTAAGCCTAAAGCTAATTCCAATGTGTCTGTTACAGGGCTGCTGCAGCTAATGTTGCCATCAGAATGTTGAGCCCCAAGATGGACAGATTAAGCTCTCTTTTAAGCCAAGCTGTTCATTTAGATCTCTATATCTGTATGTTTTTAAATATATTCCTATTTTATCATTTGGTTCATGTTTGATAAAAGTAATGAAACTTATTTATTTATCTTTTTCTATCTAGCTCCTTTTATGGCTGGTGCTGCCGGTAGTGCTTTTATGATCAATGATGCTGCTACTATTATCCCCAGAGCTTTTATGGCTAAAGCACGTGCCTACCTGGCTGGAGCTGCTGCTGATGTTCTTGAGGTAAAAATGTAAATCGTTAACATCTTAAATGAATTCACTTAGCACATGTAATGTTGCATTTTTGTCTGGGATTGCTATTAATTAGTTCATCTCATAGGTTGGTGTGCGAACCGAGGGACTTCAGGAAGCTCTTTTGAAATCTCCTGCTGCCGAGCAAAATATTGATCGTGCTACCAAGATCGAGCGTACCCTTAGAGCAGTGAGTGACAGTAACACAATAATACATTAATTAATTTAATTAAATTATATTGTAGTGAATAGCAATGCCTAATTTATAATGCTCGTTCATCTCTCATTTATTCCCCAGCTAATGAACTGGAAGGATCTGCCAAACAATCAACCTCTGGCTTCCATCTTTGTCAAAGTTCTTGGACAGGAAATTGCTTTTGCCAACATTAACAAAAACTTTATTAACCGAGTCATCATCGAACAGGCAGCACAGGTATTTTATTTAGAGATTTCTCAGATGGAACAGTTGTTTATCATCTTTAATACACATATTTATTTGGGGTAAACTTAAACAGATACACTGATCAGCCATAACATTAAAACCACCTCCTTGTTTCAACACTTCTGTCCATTTTATCAGCTCCACATATCATATAGAAGCACTTTGTACTTCTACAATTACTGACTGTAGTCGATTTGTTTTTCTGCATGCTTTGTTAACCCCCTTTCATGCTGTTCTTCAATGATCAGGACTCTCCCAGGACCACTACAGAGCAGGTATTATTTGGGTGGTGGATCATTCTCAGCACTGCAGTAACAATGACATGGTGCTGGTATGGAGTGGATCAGACACAGCAGTGCTGCTGGAGTTTTTAAATACTGTGTCCACTCATTGTCCACTCTATTAGACACTCCTACCTAGTTGGTCCACCTTGTACATGTAAAGTCAGAGACGATCGCTCATCTATTGCTGCGGTCTGAGTTGGTCATCTTCTAGACCTTCATCAGTGGTCGCTGTTGTTGGCTGGATATTTTTGGTTGGTGGACTATCCTCAGTCCAGCAGTTACAGTGAGGTGTTTAAAAACTCCATCAGCATTGCTGTGCATATCCACTCATACCAGCACAACACACACTAACACACCACCACCATGTCAGTGTCACTGCAGTGCTGAAAATGATCCACCACCCAAATAATACCTGCTCTGTGGGGGTCCTGACCATTGAAGAATAGCATGAAAGGGGGCTAACAAAGCATGCAGAGAAACAGATGGACTACAGTCAGTAATTGTAGAACTACAAAGTGCTTCTACATGGTAAGTGGAGCTGATAAAATGAACAGTGTGTGTAGAAACAAGGAGGTGGTTTTAATGTTATGGCAGATAGTTTGAACGCTTTTGTACTTAATTATTGCCAAATCTGTAGACCGGACCACGTGCCCGTGAACTGTTGAAGGAAGCTATTAAAGCATTGCAGGCTGGCATTGCCATCCAGTACACCAAACCTCTTCTGGTAGCTGAGGTTCGCCGCATTGTTCCTAGTTCTGTCGGTGTCCCAATTGAGCTTGCTCATTACACTGCTGCTGTTGCTGCTGCAGATATTAATGGTAAATGTTACACTTTAACATACTAGCTTTACTTATGCACGTTTCAGCTCATTTTGTTAGATTTTAGCAATTTTTTTGTCATTTCCGTTTGTAGTACAGGCAGCGATTACACCAGCCCTACCCGAACACCTTGAGTCTGTCACTTTAGATCAGTTGAGGAAGAGTGATGTCCAGTTTCATGCTGAAGCCAGACCAAGGTATGCAGTTTAAATGATGAATATGCGTGTAGGGTTTTAAAAGGACAACAAGTTAGAAGTAAAACTCTCTACTGTTGTTTTGCTTTCAGTGTTGCCATGCAGACGTTTGCAGTGATTGGAGTGAACACTGCCCTAATCCAGGCTGCTGTTATGGCCACTGGATACGTCCACTCTGTCATACCAGGAAAAGTGTCTTTAAGAGCTAATCTTCCTCAAGGCAATGTCAAGCTTGAGGTTCAGCCTGTAGCTGTTCCAGACCATGTCGCTCGTGTCAAGTAATAGAAATTAAAAACATTAATTTCTGCACAAAACACACATTTATATCATAGTAAATTAAACAATTCAACTTTAATCTGTGTTTTTTTTTCTCAGCTTTGAGACTGTTGCTGTGGTCAGAAACATTGAGGACCTTCCTAACGAGAGAGTGGTATCTCTGGCACCTCCAATGCCCTCTGATGCTGAACAGGGGTTAATCCCTGCATCAGTTCAGAAAACCCTATGTGCTGTTTGTCCATATCTGAACTGTAAAATCTGCATTGAGATCAACTCTCGCAGTGCTGGCTTCCTGGGCTTAAATCCTCTGTATCATGCTATTGGACGACACTTGGCTCGTATTTTTGTGGCACAAGGTAATTTCTGAGGTCAGACATGAATGAATAACAACATACAATGAGATTTAAAAAACACGAGAGCAAATACGTGTTGGTATTTCAGGTGACGGCCCTACCTTCGAAAGACTTGAGTTTGAGATTCTAGTTGGTCCAAAAGCAGCTGAGAAGCTTATTAAAGAAAGCACCGTTGCTGGCACTGAAACCGTAGAAGACAATCCCATTGTCTTAAAACTGAGGAAGATCATCGAGACTGGACTGAGAAACATAACCTCCAAGTCAGCCAGTTCCTCCTCCTCCAGTAGAAGCAGCAGAAGTGCCAGCAGCAAGAGTGCCAGCAGCAAGAGTGCCAGTAGCAAGAGCTCCAGCAGCAAGAGTGCCAGCAGCAGTAGAAGCAGTAGAAGTTCCAGCAGTTCTAGAAGTTCTTCTTCCAGTATTCGCAAGAACAAGGTAATTTGTTATGGAGCAGGATATTAAATGAACTGTATTTAGTGAACAGTAAGTACAGTTTGATTTTAGGACTTGACTTATACCCTTAATATAACCCAGAGATGGGGACTCAAGTCTGTGACTCGAGTCCGAGTCACACGTAAGTCGCACACACAGCGACTTCATACTCGACTCGGACTCGTTTGTAATGACTCTGACTCAACTCGTGACTCGCAAAAAATGACTTGTGGACAACAAAAGTCAGCAACATTAGTTATGTGTATATACAGTATATATGTATATATAATCCAACATCATTCAGATCGTGTCATTTTCTGCTCTCTAATAACGCTCCGGCAGTCTTAACCCGCAACCAGGGGCGATTTAATGCACAGGCTTACCTGGGCTTCAGCCCAGGGGCCCCGAATAATTGAGGGCCCCGGATTGGCTGTTTTATTTTTTATTTAATTTGTTAGTTATTTTGGTTAATATGAATGGGGAAGCTTACAAACCAATGATTTTGTAAATCATTTACACGTTATTCATATTTCTGACTGTCGATTGGCCAGATAAACTCTAACGAGCTGCTGTAATTCTGATTGGTGGTTTCAGTTAAGCAACGTAAACGTTAGAGCTAGCGCGTTATACTCCACTCTGCCAGTCACAAATGCCAGTGGGGAGCGGTCTTTTTCCAAACTTGCAATAGTTAAAAACACCAAGAAAGAGTGAGCCACTTGACTGATGTCTATCGAGAGTGACATTTTGAGAAATCTGGATTTTAAGGACATTATTAGAGACTTTTCATTCCAGAAAAGTAGAAGAAAAGACTTCTAAAGGTAGGCTCTAATTTTTTATGTTAGAACTTCACTGTTCAGTCTTGTTGTCGTGTGTGTTGTGAAATGATGAGACTGTAGACCTGGGTACTCTTCCTGATTCTATATTTACATCCTTATTATTTTATTGAATCTGCATTTAATGTTTTGACCTGTTGATTGTTGTCTGTGTGCTATCGCTTTGTTTTCTCTTCTTACTATGATTTGGGTAACATGGCTATATTAGTTCGGAAGGAACTCTTGCGTTGTGTACTGATTTTATGAAAACTGTACGTGGGGGCCCACAACCAGTCGTAGCCCCTGGGCCCACAGGCAGGTTAAATCACCTCTGCCCGCAATGCACGCAATGGGTAAATGTTCCAGCCAGCTTCCGGCGTAGTGATGAAGCGTCGCTCCCTACTCCCTACACAGTTTGAACATTTCCATTACCTTTGGATTGCAATCTCACTTAAAATGGTGGAATACTCTACGTAGTGCACTTTTCAGGAACAACTAATGTGAATGGAACGCTCCTACAGAATTGGTGCTAATGATTGAAAGAACCGCTTTCTGAACCAATCAGACCTTCTGATTGTAATTTTTAGTAAGAAATGCTGTTATTTGCATGTATTTAGTTTGCAGCGTCACACAGATGATGTGTCAACGAAACGCTTGATTGGCTTTCTAACGAGTCCGTGTTTTACTTCACAACCGGGAAAAGTTTGGAGGTTTTTAATTATAAACACACATTTACAAAATAACGGAGTATATTCTTAATGGGACACCGCGGCTATAAATTAAATAGCATCTTGAACAATATAAGCTTAGGTAAGCAGTGGTTATAGATTTTTTATAGAGTTATAGGTTATAGAGTTTTGGATTTTGGCCGCTGTGCCGTAATTTGCAATGAAAACAAAATGTCAGTTTAAGCTTTTAACTGGTACCTAGGAAAGTAAAGGCACGAAGTAAAATGGCAAAATACAGTCGCTAATCTGTTGTTGTTTTTTATCTAAACGTACATATTATTTGTTTATTTCTACGCTACATTTCCAATATAAAGTATGTTTTGTGTTTATTATATTGGACTCTAGCCTAAAGACTCGTGACTTGACTCGGACTCGTATTTTGTGACTTGTGAACATCTCTGATATAACCCATGTCTGACTTACCTGAATTAACTCTCTCATTTTATTGTAGGAAACTAAGACATATGGTTTTTTTAAGAAGTTCCACAAAGATCAGGTAATACTTTTGTTTTCCGCTTATAGTCTTTGGCTCTTTTACCATTTTTAAGTAGACACATAATGTATTTTTAAAAAATGCATATATTTTATTGACCTCTTTGAATATACAGTATATTGATGCCATTAAGTGGACACATTATTAATGTCATTGTTATGTGCTAGTATTTGGCAGCACAGGTGATGTTAAAGGCCAGCAGTGCATCTAGCATTGAAACCCTTCAGAGACAGGTAAAGTAGAAGACTCAACTCAACAATCAGTAAGACCTTAAATTTCGTGTTCCTGTATAAAAAATTTTAAACTTACATTTTGTTTCAGGCCAAGTTACTCGCAGATTCAGTCCCCCCTGCTTTTGCCATTATTGCCCGTGTTGTTAGAACCGACCGCAAGCTAGGATACCAATTAGCTGCTTACTTGGATAAGCCAAATGCAAGAATACAACTTGTCCTCACATCTATTGCTGACAAATGGAAACTATGTGCTGATGCTGTACTACCAAGCAAGCATAAAGTTTCTGTAAGTTTGGCTTTCTATTGCGGTTTCTACACTAAAGTGTTCTCAGACTTATTTAATATCTCTAAATGTTATACATTTTTCTATCAGGCCAAGATTGCTTATGGTCCACAATGCCAGGAATACTCTGCAACTGTTAAGGCGGAGGCTGGTTTGCACGAGTCACAACCTGCAGCCCATTTCGAATTAGGTTGGAACAGAGTACCAAGAATTCTGACTGATGTTACTCCCTATCTTAGGAGGTAAGTCAAAAAGATCAAAGCTACAGATTTACTGCAATGTTTTACAATCAGTTACAGTGATGGTATGTTTATTTGTGTCCTTTTACCAACAGGGTCGCTGAGTACATCCCTAAAGTCGCCCCCTTGGCTGGAATTAATGCTGACAGAGCTGAAAACACTGAACAACAGATTGACGTCATTCTGGCTCTACCGACTCAGCAAACTTTGAACATTATCATGAAGGTTCCAAAGGTAAGAAGTATAGCTACTTAAGAATATGTAACGTTAAATCATTTAGAATAGCTATTTCAAATATGAATGGTTCTTTCTGTTTTTAGCTGACACTGGCAAAGATGGCTGTGCCTCTTCCTGTTGACCTGCCCATTGAAAAAGATGGAAGTATTCCAGCTTTACAGAATTTGGAAAATAATGCCATTGTGCAGAAATGGATAAATATTATTCAAAAAATCATTAATGATATGTGAATGAAATAAATTACACGAAGAGCATTTAAATACGTGTGTTGGTGTTCATTTATATTATCTATTTATTTAGATACGTTAACGGTGTTAGAGTCTCTTGGGTATTTACAAAAAGAGCCTTTTCCTACAAGCCAAACTTTAAAAATTCAAATGTACAAATGTAAATTTACAGTAAACTCACTTGTTTAATCCAAAATGTTCATTAGCTATAAAATAGGGATGCAAATTTTGCCCATTCAAACTGCTGGTCATTGGTCAATAGTTAACCAAAAGCAGACAAGCTTATAGCAGCCCATCAAAGTATAAAACATATTATAGAGACTTATAAAAGCAAGTCTTGATACTTTATTTAATAAAAAACAGTGTAATGTTGTACACTGATCAGCCATAACATTAAAACCACCTTCTTGTTTCTACACTCACTGTCCATTTGATCAGATCCACTCTACGTAGCTCTACATATATTGAATGTAGTCCATCTGTTTCTCTACATACTTTTTTTAACCTCCTTTCACCCTGTTCTTCAATGGTCAGGACCCCCACAGAGCAGGAATTACTTAGGTGGTGGATCATTCTCAGCACTGCAGTGACACTGACATGGTGGTGGTGTGTTAGTGTGTTTTGGGCTGGTATGAGTGGATCAGACACAGCAGCGCTGCTGGAGTTTCTTTAAATACCGTGTCCACTCACTGTCCACTCTATTAGACACTCCTACCTAGTTGGTCCACCTTGTAGATGTAAAGTCAGAGACGATCGCTCATCTATTGCTGCTTTCTGAGTTGATCATCTTCTAGATCTTCATCTGTGGTCACAGGACGCTGCCCATGGGGCACTGTTGGCTGGATGTTTTTGGTTGGTGGACTATTCTCAGTCCAGCAGTGACAGTGAGGTGTTTAAAAATTCCCCCAGCGCTGCTGTGTCTGATCCACTCATACCAGCACAACAGACACTAACACACCACCACCATGTCATTGTCACTGCAGTGCTGAGAATGATCCACCACCCAAATAATACCTACTCTGTAGTGGTCCTGGGAGAGTCCTGATCATTGAAGAACAGCATGAAAGGGGGCTAACAAAGCATGCAGAGAAACAGATGGACTACAGTCAGTAATTGTAGAACAACAAAGTGCTTTCTATATGGTAAGTGGAGCTGATAAAATGGACAGTGAGTGTAGAAACAAGGAGGTGGTTTTAATGTAATGGCTGATCAACATTTAGAATGTAGATTTTATATAAAGTCTGCAGCAACAATTCATAATAATAGCTAACTTCCTATGCTAAACAAAAATATAAAGGTTCAGTTGGTATATTAAAACTGTTCCTAAAATGATTAACGAAGTAATTATATGACAATAAGCAGTATACCTTTATTCTGAGACTGGGCATAAATATCCACATAATATCCACCCTGAATATAATAAAGCAGTGTTAAAACAGACAGCTAGTCAAGTTTTCCAACTAGGGTTAGAACTGTAGCACTCTTTTTCAATTGTATCCAGAAGTATAGTGAAACTAAGAGTCCTGATTTAGTAAGAAAGCTGTTTGAAATGAATTTAAATTATATTTTGAACCAACAGCGTTAATCAGACAATGATTTCTTTAGTGGTTATCAGTTATTATTAACATCCCTACTATGAAGATAGTACTTTTGTAACACTGAAAGCCTCTGTGTGCTCTGGTGCTCCTGAAGTGCCACGCCCCCCTCTCCATGAGCACACTCTGTCTCCTACCACGCCCTAGCTTATGATTGGTTCATTCAAACTGATTGGCTCCAGCTGCCCCCTATATAAGAGGTGCGCTGGAGCAAAGACCTTGGGAACTATTGTGGCTTTGTTGGACTGCTTAACAGGACTCTGTTGCCATCTGTAAGGTCTGTTAATGCTCATGTTTAGTCTTGTTTCTAGCCCTTGCTCATGTTTAGTCTTGTCTCTAGCCCTTGCTCAGGCGAAGTCTTGTCTCTAGCCCTTGCTCAGGCGAAGTCTTGTCTCTAGCCCTTGCTCAGGCGAAGTCTTGTCTCTAGCCCTTGCTCAGGCGAAGTCTTGTCTCTAGCCCTTGCTCAGGCGAAGTCTTGTCTCTAGCCCTTGCTCAGGCGAAGTCTTGTCTCTAGCCCTTGCTCAGGCGAAGTCTTGTCTCTAGCCCAGTTAGCTGTGTTTCTCCTGCTTTTAGTTCATGTGTGTTTAGTTTGGTTTGGTTTTGTCTTTGTCTTTTGTCTTAATTAATAAATATCCTTTGTTTGTTTACATCTCTGTGTTTGTGTCCACCCCTATTGTCTCGTCCTAGACCCCTCGTTACAACTTTGTAGTCCTTTTTTATTCCCCTATATATGACAAGTCCAGGCTACCACAAAACAATTGTAGTTTGTACAAATGCTATACCAATAATGTTTACCACAACATTGATAAAAGTCTTAATGAAGTTCTGTTCTTAAACAATAAACACTAGCTGACCTGAGTCCATGGATCTAAGAGATCTACTGGGTTTATATTCTCTAAACATATCTGAGATGTATTCTGGGACGAATCCACTCAGTGATTTGTAGACTAGTAGCAACACTTTAAATTCTATTCTGTAACTAACCGGAAGCCAGTGTAAAGATTTTAGAACTGGAGTGATGTGCTTTGTTCTCTTCGTCTTGGTTAGAACTCTAGCAGCAGCGTTCTGAATGAGCTGTAACTGTTTAATAGTATTTTTGGGAAGTACAGTTAAGAGACCATTACAATAGTCCACCCTACTGGAAATAAAAGCATGGATGAGCTTGTTGGGACACTAGACCCTTGATTCTGGATATATTTCTAAGATGATAGAAGGCTGTTTTGGTGATAGATTTGATATGGCTAGTGAAGGTGAGATCTGAGTCTGTTAGAATGCCAAGATTTTGGACTTGGTCTTTGGTCTTTAGAGCCCGGGAACTGAGGTGTTCACTGACACTAATTCTCTTCTCTTTGCCGCCAAACACAACAATCTCTGTTTTGTCCTTATTTAACTGTAGAAAATTCTGGCTCATTCGGTTATTGATGTGCTCCAGACACTGACACAGTGAGTCTAATAGGCTATAATCATCTGGTGAGAGAGCCAGATATATCTGTGTGTTGTCTGCATAACTATGGTAATCAATGTTGTTAGCCTGTAGCATTTGGCCTAATGGCAGCATATAAAGATTGAACAGAAGAGGTCCGAGAACTGATCCCTGGGGGATAAGTACAAATGTTCAATTTAACTAAATCCACAGGCAAACACACAACTGGTAAGTTACTTAAACATTACCTATAAACACTGACACAAAACATTTGTATGGGAAAACTATATACACCTATAGAGTCTGAGTGGGGCATGGTGTAAACACACACATGCTATATTGCTTCCACCCTCCCCACCTAATCTACCAAACTGACAAATGCCAGTTTCATTACATGGACCCTCAAACTGGGGTCTCATCGTCCTTGACTCTGTGATGCTGCCATAAAATGAGTCACTCATAGCTGGTTTTCACCGCCAGCAGCTTAATAAGGCTGGGGCACCACTCCTAGTCCTCTAAATATGGGGCTAAGTGGTTTCTTTGTAGTACCATCTGATGTCTAGTATCAGTGCCCACCAGGTAGACCACATCAGACAATCTTTCCAGTACTGTGCAGGGCACCAGCCATTCTCTGGAGAGTTGAGAAATGGCCTTTGGTTTACCGAGGGTTGTAGACCCTGACCAGCTTCCCACTCTCCTTTTGTCTAAAGGTTGTGGCTCATTATCTGAATTACTGTATAATTACAATTTATAAAAAATTTACTACATATAGTGGCGAGCAATTTTTCCCAGAATGCCTTGCATCACTATAATAGCAGCCAGTGGGCAGGGTGTTCCTAGGATACCTTGTAAAACAAGTTTGGTAATGGCATTATTAAGCTAAACTATGTAAGTTTGTGTAATTTTTGAAGTTGTCATGTTTTGTGTATTTGTTGTACAATTTGATGTATGATAGTGTTTTGGTTACCCCTGCCCCATTGCTGTGGTTAGGCATGGCTTAAAAGGCAGATCTCTGTTTGACCATGCCCTTTAATTTGCATCAAAAGCTAATTGTCTCTAAAGAAGTCTCAGTTGATCCTACATTGGTGTCAGAAGTGGGATGGCTCAAGGGTGCTGGAAAGACAAGAAAAGTGTGGGTATGCTGTGAGGTGCAGCTTCAGCTGGTGGCATGGTATTGCGGATTGACAGTGGAGATGGTGGTGCTTCCAGTGGTGGTGCATGGTTAAGAACATACAGGTAAAGGTCCTAGTAGACACATGCTTAACTGTGTCACTGTTTCAGCCCAAAGTCCTGTCCAAGTGGCGGCTGCATGTTGGCGCACAGTGGGGGTCAATGGCAGAGACTTGACTGAAATCTGTTACTGGTGAAGCATCATATCAACAAAATCCAAGAGACCAAGGTGGACTATCCTCTGCCCTGGATCTATAATGTGTTGTACTGGGTGGCAGAGACAAGCTGGTTCAGCTCGCTGGACCTACTTAGTGGTACTGGCAAGCAGAGGTGGAAAATAACGAATTACATTTACTGGCGTTACTGTAATGGAGTCGTTTTTTTGTGTACTTGTACTTTTTAAAGTAGAGAACCTGTAATTTTACTTTTACTTAAGTATGTTTTGTATTAAGAATTTGAGAAATAAAATGTTCACTATAGAAGCACTTCTGTAAGTCGCTCTGGATAAGAGTGTCTGCTAAATGCTGAAAATGTAAATGAAAATGTAAATTGTAATTCGCTACATTTTAAATAACATCCGTTACTGAGTAAAAAAAATAAAAAAATAAAATAAAAAACTTGACATTAAACTGGCCCGTTAGGCTGTTTGATCCGGCCCGCTGAGCATTTACGCATTTGTGTGCTTTAGAGTCGGGCTTGCAAACTGAATCACTGAGTTAACGAGTCAGAAACGACTCACTCTGTTTCATTATGATGTTGTGCATAAACAACTCCATGAATCGGTTCATTTGGTGAAGAGATTCAGATGTATAAAGCAATCAGAGCTTCAGAATTCACATTCTGGGCGGAATTTCCTGATTGGTTGTTCTATAAATGACAGTTTAGTGAACGAATCACCAATTTAAGCTTTTTACCGGGAAAGCCGAGAGAATAAATATAGTTTTCATTAGTTAGGTGGATAAAACAGTTGGGTATAAATTTATATATTCTGGAAACATACAAGATGGTCTTATATAAAGTGGATTATATCCTTAATGGAACAACACATGGATGTAGATCAGATCAGCAGATAAGTGGTTATGATTTTCTGTCGCGGTTCTGCTGTTTACGGTTGGCTTTCATTTTGCAACGATAGCAAAGCATTATGAAATATTGTGATTGTTTTATTTTCATTTATTTTTAGTATTTATTTAAGTAAAACGGACAGCATAAATGTGACTGTGAGATTCTGCTGGTTTGCTTTTGATTTTGATCATGTTCCTATGACGGTGTAAGACCCGTTATATTTTTTATAGGTGCAACCCTAACCGCCTAACCCTTTTATTGAGGATAAACAGAAATAATGCTGTTTTGAATTGATAACAGCAGTTGCAGTGTGTTAAGTGTGTAGAGTGGTTAAATCCACACATGAACTGCTAATATGCTGCATGGCTGGTGAGCTGTGTGTAGTCTGCTGTATCATTCATCTATCAACTTCTTTTGGAAAATGACGTCCCTCCTTCTGTTAAACAAGTAACAAAGTAACGTTTACTCTAAGTACATTTTAAATGAGTTACTTTTTACTTTTTACTTGAGTAGATTTTTAGACTAGTAATTTTTCTCGTACTTAAGTAAAAAATCATTAAAGTAATAGTACTTTTACTTGAGTACAATATGTTAGTACTCTTTCCACCTCTGCTGGCAAGTAGCATTCGCCTTTTGTTTGATTGATTGATGGATCGTGTACGTGTGGGCTTTCCTCAGAACTGGTGTGTTGTGTTCACAGATAAGCCTGGTTTTGACAAAGCCCTGAGTACTTTACAGCAAGTATTCACTGCCATCCGCTCTGCCTACCAGCCTGTGTTTATTAGGGCCTTTACATGTCTGTTTCTAACCATGCACCACCACTGGAAGCACAACCATCTCCACCATCAACCCGCAGTGCCATGCCATCAGCTGATGCTGCACCTCACAGCATACCCACACTCTGCTTGTCTTTTCAGCCCCCTTAAGCCATCCCACTTCTGACACCAATGTAGGACCATTTGTGTGAGCATCAAGAGCAAATTGCCTCTAAAGAAGTATTAGTTGATCAACTAATACTTCTTTAGAGGCAATTTGCTCTTGATGCTCACACAAATGGTTTAATGCTTTGAGAGGACTATGTAAAGTTCCCATATTCAGCTTGAGTATGCTGGAGAAAGATGTCAATAAGAAACATCCAGCTTCACCCGCCCACCAAATAAACTCTGCGCTTTATTGGAAAATGTAGGATTCTTCAATGACACAACTGGTTAACTTATAAAATAATATTACCACCATTTTACAAAATGAACCCCCTGTTATACAAAAATGAACCCCATGTCTCATTTCTTAGGCCAGTAGTACCAAAGCACCTCATTACTATATTACAATACCCTCGGATACACCTCTTCTCGTCTTGTAGTGAGGGCCCTTTTTGACTTTAGAAAGCAAATATTTAGTAGACTGGGAGAATTAGGGCCCAGTGGAGAGATTATGTGTATTTATGTGTGAGTGATTTACAGAAGAGCTTCCTCTGTACTCCAGTCTAAGAACACAAAACTTCTGAAACCCTGTTGGAACTAAAGGTAAATTGTAAATAAAATTGCTCTATAGGCTGAACCATTTTTTTTTTTTCTGCTAAGGATATTTTGGACCACATGATGAAAGCTGACTATGGCCACCAACATCTGGACAGGCCTGCTCCGTGTCCCAGAGGCAGACCCCCAATACACAAACAGTATACTTGGCTCAGGAGCTACATCTAGAAGGGAGGGCAGAAAAAACTAAAAGAAAAAGCAACTACATTTTAGGGCTATATTACAACCCCAAATCAGAACTGTTTGGAAAATGTTTGGAAAATGCAAAGAAAATAAAAACACAGAGTTTCTTACATTTACTTTAACATTTACATTTCTTATATTTTATTTCATTGCAGACAGTTTGAACCAAATTTCATGTTTTATCTGCTGAACTTCATTTCATTTATTAATATACCTCCATTCCTGCATTTCAGGCCTGCAACACATTTAAAAAAAAGTTGAGATGGGGCAATTTAGGGTTAGTAATGAGGTGAAAAAACTAAATAATGATGTGATTCCAATCAGGTGATGTCAACAGGTGATTGTAATCATCGTTTGGTACAAAAGCAGCATCCAGGAAAGGCTGAGTCTTTTATGGGCAAAGATGGTCAGAGGATCTCCAGTTTGTCAACAAATGTGAGAGAAATTGATTGAAATGTTTAAAAACAATGTACCTCAAACAAGGGATTACTTTGGCAAACCTTTGTCAAGCACTACAAGCCTTATGTCAAGCCCTATTCTCTGGGCTCGGAGGCATTTAGGATGGACCATCACACAGTGGAAACGTGTATTGTGGTCAGATGAATCAGCATTCCAGGTCTTTTTTGGGAAAAATGGATGCCATATGCTCTGGACCAAAGACGAAAAGGACCATCCAGACTGTTATCAGCAACAAGTCCTAAAGCCAGGGTTTGTCATGGTATGGGGTGTGTCAGTGCCCTTGGCAAAGGTCATTTACACTTCTGTGATGGCAGCATTAATGCAGAAAAGTACATTGAGATCTTAAGAGCAACATGCTGCCTTCAAGACGTCATCTTTTCCAGGGACAACCACGTTTTTCAACAAGACAATGCAAAACCACCTGCTGCGCACATTACAAAGGCATGGATGTGGAACAAAAGGGTACGGGTACTGGACTGGCCTGCCTGCAGTCCTGACCTGTCCCAATAGAGAATGTGTGGAGAATGTACTGTTGCACATCTTGAGACGTGTTTGTAGGAAGAATGGGACAAGATAAAAGCTGAAACACTGTCCACTCTATTAGATTTTTTGATGTCAGATTTGTTTATGATATAATATATGAATAGTGAAGTATATGAAGTAAAATGAAGAATTAAATTAAAGCTGTAAATTTAAACACTATAACCAAACAATGCACAATTAAATAAAACCAATACAAACAGTATTTTGCTTTATCAATGCTTTTTATTTCAGTTATTTATTTACATAGTGTATTTTAATAAGTTGAATATTCAGCCCGAATCTCATTCATCCACTCATCAATAATAGCTTGAATGTCCAAATTCTTGAGAGCTGGAATGGATCCATCCCGTTCAATAGGCAGGGCAACAGGAAGACGTATAGCCATCTTTGACAGGGTCATCTGAAAGGAAGGATTTAATGTTAGTGTTAAAGTAGTTACAAAATCGTAATTAATTAACATTTAACACCTAAAGAATGATGTTTTACCCTTGGAATCCTCATAATAATGTTTAAAGACTCTTGAGATGGTAAAGCCATGATTAGTTCAATCTCTTGCTCAGGTTTATCGTTTCTGTCGACGTTAATTCCAGCCAAAGGTGCGATCCTAGGGATGTATTCACAAGCCCTGCAAAGGGAAAGGCATAAAGAAATGAACAGACTATTAGACTAAACACAATACACCGATCAGACATAACATTAAAACCATCTCCTTGTTTCTCACTTACCATATAGAAGCACTTTGTAGTTCTACAATTACTGACTGGTCAGGACCCCCACAGGACCACCACAGAGCAGGTATTATTTAGGTGGAGGATCCTTCTCAGCACTGCAGTGACACTGACATGGTGGTGGTGTGTTAGTGTGTGTTGTGCTGGTATGAGTGGATCAGACACAGCAGCGCTGCTGGAGTTTTTAAATACCGTGTCCACTCACTGTCCACTCTATTAGACACTCCTACCTAGTTGGTCCACCTTGCAGATGTAAAGTCAGAGACGATCGTTCATCTATTGCTGCTGTTTGAGTTGGTCATATTCTAGACCTTCATCAGTGGTCACAGGATGCTGCCCACGGGGCGCTGTTGGCTGGATATTTTTGGTTGGTGGACTATTCTCAGTCCAGCAGGGACAGTGAGGTGTTTAAAAACTCCAGCAGCATTGCTGTGTCTTATCCACTCATACCAGCACAACACACACTAACACACCACCACCATGTCAGTGTCACTGCAGTGCTGAGAATGATCCACTACCTAAATAATACCTATTTTGTAGTGGTCCTGTGGGGGTCACACTGGGTCAAACAGATGGACTACAGTCAGTAATTTTAGAACTACAAAGTGCTTCTATATGGTAAGTGGAGCTGATAAAATGGACACTAAGGAGGTGGTTTTAATGGTATGGCTGATCGGTGTATATTTTATTATAATATATTTCTATATTTGACTCATTACCTCTTGATATAGGGAGTTACAAGATTTAGAATACTTGGAACTCTTTCCCACTCAAATGCAAGACGGGCACTAGGATTTGAATCATGCAGACCAGCCTCAGCCTTGACAGCTAAAGAATATTCCTGGCATTCTGCTCCAAACGCAACCCTGGCCTGTAAAGACAGTTTTAGCTTAGTGCAAATAATAGTATTCAATGTGTAGTATTCAGTAACATATAAAGATAACCTTAGTTTACTTAGAGTAAAAAGCTCGACTTACACCAATTGTATGCTTGCTCTGTATTATAGCATCAGCACAAATCTTCCTTTTGTCATTGTCAGCCACGGAGTTGAGCACAATCTGTATTCTCGATGCAGGCTTGTCCAGATAAGCAGCGAACTGGTATCCCATCGCTCGGTCAGCTCTAACAGCACGAGCCGTTACAGCAAGAGCGGGTGGAATAGCATTTCCAAGGAACTTAAACTGAAATTGTAAACAGGTTTTAATTCCAGATGAATTTGGCTTTGGCTTAACACTTTAAACCTACAGTTAGATTTTGTATTACCTGTTTCCTAATGACTTGAGCGGCAGATGCACTGCTGTGCTTTGACTGTACCTGTGGTGTAAGTAAAAAAAAATTATCATATATATAGTATATATATATATATATATATATATATATATATATATTTGTTTTTTTTTGTTTTTTTTTTGTTTTTTTTGCACTATGTGGACAAAAGTATTTGGACACCTGACCATGAGCTTGTTGGACATTCTATTTAAGAAACAAATGGTATTAAAATAGAGTGAACTCTATGTGGGGTGGCATGGTGGCTCGGTGGGTAGAACTGTCGCTTTACAGCAAGAAGGTCTGGGGTTTGATCCCCAGGTGGGGCGGTCCGGGTTCTTTCTGTGCGGAGTTTGCATGTTCTCTCCGTGTCTGTGTGGGTTTCCTCCTGGAGCTCCGGTTTCCTCCCACAATCCAAAAACATACAGTCAAGGTTAATTGGAGACACTGAATTGCTCTATAGGTGAATGGGTGTGTGTGTGTGTGTGTGTATGTGTGTCTACCTTGCGATGGACTGGTACCCCGTCCAGGGTGTTACTGTGTGCCTTGCGCCCATTGAAAAGTTGGGATAGGCTCCATCACACACACACCCCTCCCCAACCCTAATTGGATGAGCGGAGTGAGTGAACTCTGTGTGATCTTTTAAGCTATAACACAAGCCACTTTATGTCTATTAGAATTTTTGCCCATTTTGTCAAAAGAGCATTTGTATGGCTGGACACAAAAATGTTGGTCAAGAAAGCCTCAGTTCCTTTCAAAGCTCTTTATTAGAATGGGTGTCCTAATATTTGTGTCCATATATGGTATGGCAGTCATCATGTGTTGCATTTCATTGAAGTTAAAGAGTTAAAGAGTTACCTGATCATTAGGAAATCTCTCAAAGAGAGCAAGCGTAGAATTAACCTAGGAAGAAACATAGTGTCACATTTTTGTAACCAAAAAAGCCTAAATGTTTTTTACATACATGCATTTTAAAAGGTTAGATTTTAAGCCTTCTGTGAAATAATATAAATAAAACATTATAACTATAAATGTTAAAAACCGGGTAAGCCATAGCCTAGTGGTTAAGGTACTGGACTAGTAATCAGAAGGTCACTGGTTCAAGTCCCACCACTGCCAGGTTGCTGCTGTTGGGCCCCTGAGCATGATCCTAAATCCTGAATTGCTCAGACTGTATACTGTTACTGTAAGTCACTTTGGATAAAGGCATCTGCTAAATGCCAAAAATGTTGATTTCTGTCGGTAAATGTTAGTATTTAAAATGTATTTATGTAGATTATAAAACGGATAGTTCCGGTCCTAAAATCTGATTGGCTGAGCCGCGTTCGAAGCCGTTGTAAAATCCCCGATAAACGCACACCTATGACCACCTCACATCATTCCATATTAATACGCCACTGAAAAGAAAAAGTGAATGTTATGTTCGCCCTGTTAACGAACTACCTGGGGTCGTGGAAGAATGCTTTTTGTAAGTGTTTTTGTAAATAAAAACATTTATAAATTGAACATTGTTGTATTTTATTATATTTTATGTTGAAGACAAGAGACTCCGCTTCGCGTCATGCCAAAACAACCTTCCCCGTGATAAAATCGCAGTAGCGCATGTCTCTTGTGGCTTATTGCTTTATAATACATTGACTTCATGGCTTTTATATACACCTAATGGCCAAAAGTATGTGGAAATATAACCACGAGCTAGTTGGACATTTTATTCCAAAATCATGAGCATGAGTATAGTGTTCACCCCTACTTTGCAGCTGTCACAGCCTACTCTGAATTGTTCTGTAGGAATTTGTGCCCATAAGGTAAGAGTTTGTTTGTTTATTAGGATTTTACCATCATGTTTTACACTTTGGTTACATTCATGACAGGAACAGTAGTTACTCATCACACAAGGTTCATCAGTTCACAAGGTTATATCGAACACAGTCATGGACAATTTAGTGTCTCCAATTCACCTCACTTGCACGTCTTTGGAATGTGGGAGGAAACCGGAGCACCCGGAGTTACCCACGCAGACACTGGGAGAACATGCAAACTCCACACAGAAAGGACCAAGACTGCCCCACATGGGGATCGAACCCAGGACCTTCTTGCTGTGAGGGTAAGGTAAGAGCATCTGTGAGGTCAGACATTGTTGTTGGAAAAAGTGATTGGCCCGCAGGTGACTGATTTCCTCCAAGGGTGTTCAGTAGCGACACGGCAAGGCACCAAACTTCCTTCACACTAAACTCATTAAGCCATGTCTTTATGCTTAATGCTGCTCCTGCCAGATGTTATGGACCTGGCGTGTTTGCCCCAAGAATGTCAAGAACTCACTACAGACTTTATCACAGACTGGACTGAATAATAACTCCAATTAGTTTAGCTAGTTATAACTTTTAGTTCATTTTAATTTGTGTGTGTGTGATATTGTGTAAATCCTATTTATTCAAATTATTCTCCAGGCCACCCAAGAAGGATGGGTCCCTGCTGAGTCTGGTTCCTCTCAAGGTTTCTTCCTGTAATTTTAAGGGAGTTTTTCCTTGCCACTGTCACCCTCGGCTTGCTCAACAGTGGTTTTGGTCTGTTGGTCCTGGATTCTGTAAAGTTGCTTTGAGACAATGTTTATTGTAAGAAGTGCTATATAAATATATTTGACTTGACATGATTAACCGTGCTTGATTATGGCTGGAAAACCCTAAACTCAATTATTAGGAGGGGCATCCACACACTGCTGGCCATATTGTGTATGTACTACAGACATTCTTTTTAAAAAATGGTACTGTAGTGAATATTTTAATTCTCACAATTCCAAATGACAGGCGTATAACAACCCTAAGATGGTAAAAAATGTACACATAGAACAATAACAGGTCAAATCTTCTCAGTATTAATCAATAATACTGATGAGACAAAGATAGAAACCTTAAAGAAACATTACAGTTCTATGTAAATCATAATAATGAACAGTTGTGCCCAATATCTATGTGTTAAATGTTTACCTTGGACATGCGGCTGCTCCTGCTACTGCTTGAACTTTTG
Organism: Trichomycterus rosablanca; assembly: GCF_030014385.1. Lineage (NCBI taxonomy): Eukaryota > Metazoa > Chordata > Actinopteri > Siluriformes > Trichomycteridae > Trichomycterus > Trichomycterus rosablanca. The sequence continues at coordinate 12,457,455 of NC_086004.1, read as the reverse complement.
CTGCTACTTGAACTCTTGCTGCTGTTGCGGCTGCTTGAACTCTTGCTGCTGCGGCTGCTGCGACTGCTGCGGCTGCTGCTAGCACTTCTGCTGCTACCGGAGGAAGAGGAAGCACTTGAGCTGGAGTTGATGTGCCTAAGACCAGCCTCCAGGATTTCCCTCAGTTTTAACAGGATGGTATTTTCCTCCATGCTGTTATATCCATCCTGATTGTCTGTGTTAGCAATTCTTTTTTGTTTAATAAGCTTTTCTGCATTAACAAGGACATCAAGCTCTAGTTTTTGAAGCGCAGGTCCATCACCTGAAACATAAATAAGGTTTTATTTAATGTTCAAATTAAATCCCATATGAATTTTAGTCTTCATCAAGAAATGAGCTCTGATATTACCTCGTCCTATTGAAAGACGTGCAAGGTGTTGTCCAACAATATAATAAAAAGGATTTAAGCCCATAAAGCCAGCATTGTTAGAATTGATCTCAAGGCATCCCTTGATGTGAACGTAAGGAACTGCAATGCACAGAGACTTCTTAATTGAAGCAGGGATTATTCTTTGTGCAGCATCAGAGGGCATCTGAGGTGCCAGAGATACCACTCTTTCAGTAGGAAGCTCCTCAATGTTTCTGGCCACAGCGACAGTCTCAAAACTAAGAAATAAGAAAACCTTACTCAGTCGTTCTGTTTTTTTTAAACTAACTTTCGAACAAATCATGTTGTCCTATTGTTATGCTGTCCATTACCTGACAACACCAACATGGTCAGGAACATCTACAGGCAGAAGCTCCAGCTTGATGTTGCGTTGTGGAAGATTAGCTCTTAAGGCCACTTTCCCTGGAACAACAGTGTGTACGTAACCTCTGGCCATAACAGCAGCCTGAATCAAGGCGGTGTTCACCCCAATAACTGCAAACGTCTGCATGGCAATGCTGAAATTCAAATAAAATAATTTATATATTCACATACAGTGTATCACAAAAGTGAGTACACCCCTCACATTTCTGCAAATATTTCATTATATCTTTTCATGGGACAACACTATAGACATGAAACTTGGATATAACTTAGAGTAGTCAGTGTACAACTTGTATAGCAGTGTAGATTTACTGTCTTCTGAAAATAACTCAACACACAGCCATTAATGTCTAAATGGCTGGCAACATAAGTGAGTACACCCCACAGTGAACATGTCCAAATTGTGCCCAAAGTGTCAATATTTTGTGTGACCACCATTATTATCCAGCACTGCCTTAACCCTCCTGGGCATGGAATTCACCAGAGCTGCACAGGTTGCTACTGGAATCCTCTTCCACTCCTCCATGATGACATCACGGAGCTGGTGGATGTTAGACACCTTGAACTCCTCCACCTTCCACTTGAGGATGCGCCACAGGTGCTCAATTGGGTTTAGTCCATCACCTTTACCTTCAGCTTCCTCAGCAAGGCAGTTGTCATCTTGGAGGTTGTGTTTGGGGTCATTATCCTGTTTGAAAACTGCCATGAGGCCCAGTTTTCGAAGGGAGGGGATCATGCTCTGTTTCAGAATGTCACAGTACATGTTGGAATTCATGTTTCCCTCAATGAACTGCAGCTCCCCAGTGCCAGCAACACTCATGCAGCCCAAGACCATGATGCTACCACCACCATGCTTGACTGTAGGCAAGATACAGTTGTCTTGGTACTTCTCACCAGGGCGCCGCCACACATGCTGGACACCATCTGAGCCAAACAAGTTTATCTTGGTCTCGTCAGACCACAGGGCATTCCAGTAATCCATGTTCTTGGACTGCTTGTCTTCAGCAAACTGTTTGCGGGCTTTCTTGTGCGTCAGCTTCCTTCTGGGATGACGACCATGCAGACCGAGTTGATGTAGTGTGCGGCGTATGGTCTGAGCACTGACAGGCTGACCTTCCACGTCTTCAACCTCTGCAGCAATGCTGGCAGCACTCATGTGTCTATTTTTTAAAGCCAACCTCTGGATATGACGCCGAACACGTGGACTCAACTTCTTTGGTCGACCCTGGCGAAGCCTGTTCCGAGTGGAACCTGTCCTGGAAAACCGCTGTATGACCTTGGCCACCATGCTGTAGCTCAGTTTCAGGGTGTTAGCAATCTTCTTATAGCCCAGGCCATCTTTGTGGAGAGCAACAATTCTATTTCTCACATCCTCAGAGAGTTCTTTGCCATGAGGTGCCATGTTGAATATCCAGTGGCCAGTATGAGAGAATTGTACCCAAAACACCAAATTTAACAGCCCTGCTCCCCATTTACACCTGGGACCTTGACACATGACACCAGGGAGGGACAACGACACATTTGGGCACAATTTGGACATGTTCACTGTGGGGTGTACTCACTTATGTTGCCAGCTATTTAGACATTAATGGCTGTGTGTTGAGTTATTTTCAGAAGACAGTAAATCTACACTGCTATACAAGCTGTACACTGACTACTCTAAGTTATATCCAAGTTTCATGTCTATAGTGTTGTCCCATGAAAATATATAATGAAATATTTGCAGAAATGTGAGGGGTGTACTCACTTTTGTGATACACTGTATGTTTAATGTAAGAAATGTAACATCATTTAGTTTAGAACAATGTACCTTGGTCTGGCTTCAGCCTGCACTTGGAAATCAGTCTTCATTAACTGATCAAGAGTGACAGTCTCTGGGTGCTCAGGTAGAGGTGGATTAATTGCTGCCTTAACTAAAGAAGTGTATAAAATAATCATGTTAAAAAGCAGGTGATTAGTGTGTTTACCAGTATAATAGTAAAACAGGTTAAACCTTTACCATTAATAGCGGCACCGGCAACAACAGCAGTGTAATGAGCAAGCTCCATTGGTACACCAACAGAAGTAGGAATAATGCGGCGAATCTCAGCGGCCAGAAGAGGCTTGGCATATTGAACTGCAATACCAGATTGCAACGCTTTGACAGCCTCCTTAAGGAGTTCACGAGCACGTGGTCCAGTAGCAAGCTTTAAATATTGGAAATAGTATGGGATTATTTGTTACAAGGTTGCACACAATTACTTTATAAGACCCTGCCTGCACTCCACTAGAGTTACTAAATGTCCAATAAATTTAGCCATATAAAGAAACGAAACTCCTATTTTTTTTATTTTTTTAAGATTAGAAATGGCAATAAACAATAGACATTGTTTTGAAGCTGAGGGTCAGAGCACAGGGTCAGCCATTGTTTCTACACGCACTGTTCATTTTATCGGCTTCACTTACCATATTGAAGCACTTTGTAGTTCTACAATTACTGTCTGTAGTCCATCTGTTTCTCTGAATGCTTTGTTAGCCCCCTTTCATGCTGTTCTTTAATGGTCAGGACCCCAACAGGACCACTACTGAGTAGGTATTATTTGGGTGGTGGGTCATTCTCAACACTGGTGGTGGTGTGTTAGTGTGTGTTGTGCTGGTATGAGTGGATAAGAGTTTTTAAATACCTCAATGTCACTGCTGGACTGAGAATAGTCCACCAACCAAAAATATCTAACCAACAGCGCCCCATGGGCAGCGCGTCCTGTGACCACTGATGAAGGTCTAGAAGATGACCAACTCAAACAGCAGCAATAGATGAGCGATCGTCTCTGACTTTACATGTACAAGGTGGACCAACTAGGTAGGAGTGTCTAATAGAGTGGACAGTGAGTGGACACGGCTGAGTCCGATCCACTTATACCAGCACAACACACACTAACACACCACCACCATGTTAGTGTCAGTGCAGTGCTGAGAATGATCTACCACCTAAATAATACCTACTCTGTGGTGGTCCTGACCATTGAAGACCAAAGTAAAAGCAGGTTAAAAAAGTATGTAGAGAAACAGATGGACTACAATCAGTAACTGTAGAACTACAAAGTGCTTCTATATGGTAAGTGGAGCTGATAAAATGGACAGTGTGTGTAGAAACCAGGAGGTGGTTTTAATGTTATACCTGATCTGTGTATATGACCTCCTTGTGTGGAGTCAATTACTTTCATGATTTATTTTCACATAGATAAGGAATGCATGAATGAAATACCTGTGCTGCCTGTTCGATAATGACTTTGTCAATAAAGTTTCTGTCAATGTTGGCGAAAGCAATTTCCTGTCCGAGGACTTTCACAAAGATGGAAGCCAGAGGTTGATTGGCTTGCAAAGACTTCCAGTTCATTAGCTTGCAAAGTAAAGAGGAGAATGATGTTAATTCAATTGAACTCAGCTTAAATAATACACCACTGAAAAAATGATGATAACATAGTAATGATTACTTACTGCTTTAAGTGTTCTCTTTACTCTGGTTATGCGATCAACATTTTGATCTGCAGCAGGAGTTTTTTGTAGTGCATCCTGAAGTCCCTCAGTTCTTATACCAACCTATTGAAAATAACTATTAAATTACATGTCCTGTGGAATGATATGACTAAGCTATGTATATGAGCTAGGGCAATTAATAATAACCCTTATAAATTGGTATTTTTACCTCGAGAACATCAGCAGCTGCTCCAGCCAGGTAGGCACGTGCCTGAGTCACGATAGCTCTGGGGATAATACTAGCAGCATCATTGATCATGAAAATATTTGCAGCAGCACCGACCATAACAGGAGCTTTAAATAAATGATAAAAGACAATGCAATGTCAAATTTTTTTTTAAATATTTTCCTGCTTCATTTTATCTGAACATAAAGCAAGTTCAAACATACAGATGTAGACAGAGTAATGGAGAGCTTTGCTGAAACGATAGTTTAGTCTTTCCAGTTTGGGGCTCAGCATCCTCATAGCAACGTTAGCGGCAGCAGCTCTGTGAAAAGACACAAAATATTAATGTTTACTTCTGACTTGAGGACATACAGTATAAATAGATTACAAATGTTAAAAATGTCCTTACACATGCATCAAATCGGGAGCCAGGCTTCTTCTCAGAGATCTGATGTAGGAATAAGCAAAGCTGGCAACATGCATGTTTTGCTCCTTCTCCAAATCGCCAGCCAGAGTGGACAGAAGAGCCACTGATGGCCTGGTCTCAAACAGCAAAATGCAGGCAACCATACGCAGCTCAGGGTGAAGATCCTTATTCATGTAAAGTTGCAGAGCCACTGGCTGAACCTACAACAGGACAAAAAAAGATTTACCTTCTGCACAACAAAAAAACAACAAGCCAAGTGGAAACGAATTGTACATTTTATTTAATTCTTACCATCTTTGGCTCCTTCTTGGCGATGTTCCTGAGGGCCAGGATGGCTTCGACTTGGACTCTCATGGGAAGAGAGGCAGCAGCATTTCCAAATCCGGGCAAAAGTTTCATGATGGTTTTAAGGCTAGCAGGGTGACCAGCATTGCCCAGAGCCTTAACAGCTAGTACGATTTCTGGAATGTCAGTCTTGGAAATGGCCTCAGCAGCAATCTCATGAACATGCTGAAGTATGCAGAGGTTGACAGACAGAATTAATGGATTATTTGTTTTAAGTAGACGTTCATATGCAAATGTAAATAATGGATTAATATTAATATTAATACCTTCAAGAGATCAGCAGAGCAGGTAGGATCTTCAGCGCAGTGTTTGGCAATCAGTGAACCGTGGCCAAGGATGATCATCTCACGCAGTACTGGAATTGCCTTCATTTTGGGGTGCTGTGCCAGATTCTGTTTAATAGAGACAATAGGTTTAATTGTGTAGTAATATACACCGATCAGCCATAACATTAAAACCACCTCCTTGTTTCTACACACACTGTCCATGTTATCAGCTCCACTTACCATATAGAAGCACTTTGTAGTTCTACAATTACTGACAGTAGTCCATCTGTTTCTCGGCATGTTTTGTTAGCCCCCTTTCGTGCTGTTCTTTAATGGTCAGGACCCCCACAGGACCACCACAGAGTACGTATTATTTGGATGGTGGGTCATTCTCAGCACTGCAGTGACACTGACGTGGTGGTGTTGTGTTAGTGTGTGTTGTGCTGGTATGAGTGGATAAGACACAGCAGCACTGCTGGAGTTTTTAAACACCTCACTGTTACTGCTGGACTGAGAATAGTCCACCAACCAAAAATATCCAGCCAACAGCGCCCCGTGGGCAGCATCCTGTGACCACTGATGAAGGTCTAGAAGATGACCAACTCAAACAGCAACAATAGATGAGCGATCGTCTCTGACTTTACATCTACAAGGTGGACCAACTAGGTAGGAGTGTCTAATAGAGTGGACTGTGAGTGGACATGGTACTTAAAACTGCGTGCTGTGTGTGATCCACTCATACCAGCACAACACACACTAACACACCACCACCATGTCAGTGTCACTGCAGTGCTGAGAAGGATACACCACCTAAATAATACCTGCTCTGTGGTGGTCCTGTGGGGGTCCTGACCATTGAAGAAGCAGGTGAAAGCAGGCTAAAAGGGTATGTAGATAAATAGATGGACTCCAGTGAGTAATTGTAGACCTACAAAGTGCTTCTATTTGGTAAGTGGAGAAACAACGAGGTGGTTTTAATGTTATGGCTGATCAGTGTATGTATATATGCCTAAACTATTTAAAATATATACTCACAGCTGTCATGTGGATGGCATCTTGATTAGCAGTCAACAAATGCAAACCAACCAAAAGGACCTGGGTCAGTTCAGGAATGGTTAACTCATCAGCTTGGAACTTCTCATTGATGAATCTCAAAGCTACTCGTGTACCGACAAAAGGAAGTGCATCCAGAATCCAGCGCCTATCAGAACTAGAATTTTAGTAAGGTACACACACTGGGTTTTTATTATATCAAAATACTTAAAATAATTCTACCTGTAAACAGGTTTGGTCTTGTGCTGAGCCCAGATGGCCTCCACATGCCCCAGCTGAGCAACACGCAAGAGCTGGATGAGCTGAACAAACTTAAGTGGAGCATCATCATGAACCATGGCCATATTGTTTGCAGCCAGGTGCTGCAAGACCTCATTAATCTGAAAGAGAAAAATGTTCTTAATGAATGTTCTTTAAATAAACATGTATTTAATTACAATCTAATAATAATGATACCTGGACTTGAGCATTATTGATCTTCAAAAGCTGGATGGGAGTTTGGAGAAGCTCAGTGGCAAACTCATACTGCAGTGATCCACGGACCAAATATTCAGCAGACACGGGAGCGATGGGTGCATTTTGCACCTCCAGTAAGGCCAAAGTTTGCCTAAAATCAAAGTAAGATTTGTAGATGTCTGTGTAGAAGTTGTAATATTGAACACATGACTAAATTATAAATTATAAAATGCATTATTATACCTGGCTTGCATTTGGGCGGCTCCAGTGATTGTATTGAAGGCGGAGAACTGATGAAGCTCTTCAAGTGTAGCTTCAGAAACCATAGCGCCAGTATCTGTGGGCTTCATGATGTAGTTAAATGTGGCAGTTCCTGTCAGACTCTTTAGCCTCTGTGGTGAGGAAAAAGATCAGTTAAAAGACTGTGATATCTAAAATCTAGATAAATTAGCTTAAAGTCATGTGATCTTACTTGCTGGCACTCCACACAGGTCTCAGCATAAGCCAAACCAATATCCTTGACAATCCTTTGATGGCAGTTGGTAAAGTCTTTAGACTTTGTAACAGCAATTTGATTGGTCTTAGCATCCTCACGGATCCAGTAGTGGGTCTTGCAAACTCCTTGTGGTCCAGCCTTAAAGGATAAAATATGATCTTTAGCTGACCAGAATACAATTAAATTATTAATGATTATGAACTAACAGTTGTTTTATATACCTCATGTAGCTCATAGACATTTTGGGTCTTTTTGAGGTTGAGGTGAAGGATGTTGAGGATACCTCTGTGCAGATTCAGGACAGTAGCAGAGACTTTAGCAGGGGCAAATACCTTACCCACCATACCTTGGTCATACTCAAATTTAATGGGGGTCGCAAGCTGAGCGTTCAGTACGGAGGTGAGCTTAGCAGAAGGAATGAAAGAATCCTGTGGCCAGATGCCAGCGTACTCGAAGAGTTGAGGATCCAGCAGCTAGAGGTAGGTTTTAAAAGGTGTAGTTAAAATTTAAAATAAAACGCATATCTTTTAATGTGTCGTCCAATAAAACCTGGATTTACCTTAAGGAGGAAGGTATTTTGAGCAACAGCACTGATTTGAACTTTGCTGCTGATTTTTAATCCAGCCTTGCCCAGACCTTCTTGAGGCAGACCACCCAAAAGCAGACCCTCATACTTGTACACATAGGTCTTACCGGCAGCAAATTCTGGAACTAATCAAATTTCACATTAAGTTTCTTTGTAATAATTTAAAAACCATCAAACTATTTAATGAGAAATACAACTTACCAAGGTTTACCTGATGACTTGCTAAAATTAAATAAAAAAACACAATATAAGTATAAAATATATTAAATAGAAATTAAATTCATTTTTTTTCTTATCATGACTTACCCACAAGGGCCAGAGTCAACGCGAGCACAACAGCTCTCATGGTGGTTTGTGATGAATTCTCGGAGAGGCTTCCTTTTATTGCAGCATTTCTGCTGACTAAATCATTATTTTAAAATTAATTATTAACTGATGCATTCATATTTTGATGTGCATGACACTGATTGGGGTATTGACAAAGCAAGGTCAGGTTAACTTGGCCTCTTGTTTAAGCATGCGGCCAAATGTTTGCTCCATCAAGCTTATTTTGATGTATTACAATTCAAATAAATGACCAACACAGTGTAAACTGTATAATACATTTATCAGACGAGTGCTGTTACAGTAGCTATTTTTTTATTCATTTATTGTTTGTTTTAGCAGGTTCGGGATGGGTCAGATTCATTAGGTAAAGTCAGGAAACACCTCGGACAGATCGCCGGTCTATAAAGTCTGCTAGATGTAGCTTCTAGGTCAGATTGCACAAAAACCACCACTTTATTATTTGTGGTTAATACTTTTAATTTAACAGTAAAATGCTTTAGCAATCCAACCTTTACTGTATTAATGGTGAATGTATTTATACTACAATATAAATATATATTTTCATTATAAAAACCTATAATTTGGCAAGCAAAAAGCACTCAATATACTTTAGGTGTTTTTTCTAGGTTTAAGTTAGGATACATGTTGCCAATGATTTCATAAAGATCTTATAGGGGTTTGACAAGTCAGAGGTTTATGGAAATTCAGTAATTACGTTTTGTTTGCATTTAATAGGAGTGTATTCATGACCATGGCATGAATAACTTGAATATATATTAGGGCAATGTTAGCTGAAATATAATTACACAGTTTGGAGGAACATGGGCGGCACGGTGGCTAAGTGGGTAGCACTGTTGCTCACAGCAAGAGGGTCCTGGGTTCGATCCCCAGACGGAACAGTTCGGGTCCTTTCTGTGCGGAGTTTGCATGTTCTCCCTGTGTCTATGTGGGTTTCCTCTGGGAGCTCCGGTTTCTTCCCACAGTCCAAAACAAACATGCAGTAAGGTTAATTGGGAACACTGAATTGCCCTATAGGTGTGTGTGTGTGTATGTGTGTGTGTGTCTGCCCTGCGATGGACTGGCACCCCAGGGTGTTGCTGTGTGCCTTGCGACCATTGGAAAGCTGGGATGGGCTCCAGCAACCCCCCACCCCACGACCCTGATTGGATAAGCAGTTAAGAAAGTGAGTGAAAGAACATATGCTCTCTTTTTTCAATGACATTCATAGTTATTACAACAACACAATGCCTTTACAGGTTAAACCAAAATCATAGACATTGTGTTTTGCAGGCAAAATAAAAAAGAGCGTCCAACCAACCATGTCTTTGTCATGTATGGAGGTGTATTAGTACCCAATGCATGGATAAGTTACACATGTAATAGCACCAATAATGCTGAAAGATATCTACAAATTGTAAAGCATCAATCTTAAACATAACAACAGCAAGCCACATTGTGCATGTTTTAAAACATGGCTATGCTATCAAATAGTGTAATATGAACATGTGCCTCATTATAAAAAGTTATAAGTTACATGGTAGTGAAGATAAAGAACTGCATAAAAGAGAAAAAAAAAAAAAAAAAAAAAAAAAAAAAAAACCCTAACCCTAACCCTAACCCTAACCCTATATATATATTAAAAAACATAATATAATAATATCCTGTCTTTTTTATTCTTAAGCTTTATGCAAAATTTGAACAGAACAAGATGACCTAACTTTTTCAATGACATGGAAAAGTGTGACCTTAACACAGGTTTGTTCTCTGGACTTTGAAAGCATCTTCATGTTTATTTAAAGTGGTTATTTGCCAAATTGCACTTTTCATGTCCAGATACAAAATTAATATGATTTATATTTATACATGCCATGTATCATTGTATCATTGTATCATTGTATCATGTATCATTCAGTCCAAATATTTTATTAATTTATATTGTAATATATAATATAATATTATATTATATTATCCTTTAATACATGTGGGAGGGCTTGCAGCATCAACGTTTAGCTGACAATCCACAGCATGTACATGATGTAGAGATGTATTTTTTTTTTAAGAAAAAACAAATCACAATCACATTCATACTGATTTAGTATAAAATAAATGAGCATTAAAAAAATGTAATGCTTTGTTTTCATTGCAAATCAAAAGCCTGCAGTAAATCACTAGTCCAAAATACAATCCCCATTTCTTTGTATTGGGCAAGAATGGACAAAAATTCCACTTGCAAAAGTGCAACAATTAGTGTCCTCAGTTCCCAAACTTATTAAAAAATCTCTGTCCCAACTTTTTTTGGAGTGTGTTCAAATGAATCAAATCAAAAGGCTTTGAATTCTAAATTAGGCTATATTTACAAAATACAACGATTAGTAAAGACATTGGAAATACTATCTTTTTACTTTTTATTCTTTTTTTTTTTTTTTTTTTTGCATTTTACAACTTTTCTGGAAATGGGGTTTGTATTTCAGTGTACCAATTTACTGCATTGATTTGCAATAAAAACAGGATTATCATTTATTTGAAGCAAAATTATCAGTATATGAGGAAATATTGTAAGACAGACAGACAGACAAAGAAAGAAAAGAAGAAAGAAAGAAAGAAAGAAAGAAAGAAAGAAAGAAAGAAAGAAAGAAAGAAAGAAAGAAAGAAAGAAAAGACAGACAGAAAGAAAGAAAGAGAGAGAGAGAGAGAGAGAGAGAGAGAGAGAGAGAGAGAGAGAGAAAGAAAGAAAGAAAGAAAGAAAGAAAGAAAGAAATGTGTTGTGGCATTTACAGTCTCCAGTTCAACAGGAGAATGTTTTGGATGAATGGTTTCTCGTCCTTTTACGATGGTTTGCACTAAAGCTGTTCTTATATCTTCTGCTGACCTAAATATTTTATTAGATTTTTACCACATTAAATAAATTATTGCAGGAAATACGTACTTTACTTCCATTTTTGTTACTCTACTCAAATCTGCAGCATTTTTACTTTTCTCACTTTAACAGCTGAAGGTTAGAAATCGTACTACAATTAACCACTAGAGGAAGACAGAGACGTTTGTTTACATGTCGAAAACCTGTCATTCACTATTGTTTTGAATGCATGAAATTAAGCTAAAAACATTGTTAAATATATAAGAACATAGAGTTAATGAATTAATTAAAGGTAAATAAATTAAATGCTGAGGAGCTCCAGTATCAAAGGGACAAGACATAAACATTTGATTTATTGTCTCTTATGTATGTGTCAGGTTGGTGATTATCACGTGCACTGCTTCCACTTCGTAACGTCTCGCGCGCCGTACTGAGGAAGTAAACAGTTGACAGTCTCGAGATGTCGCAGTGATGAAGTAGTATATGTTTTTTATTTAATTAAAACATTTAAAACGCTTACGATGTAAAAACTTAGGTGTGAAATCATGCGGCTACTGGTGTTTCTCGCAGTTCTTTTTACTTTTACTTTAAAAGATTCGTCGGCAGCGTGTCCATGCGAACGAGAGGAACTCTGTCAACCCATCCAACAGGAACATGAGTTCGAGGTAAAGTTAGTACTATATAAAGTTACTACTATATAAAGTTACTACTATATATTTTAAAACATGTTTTGCAGTATGTGAAGGACATTGGTATGTGCATGTTGAAGTCGGTCTTACTTGGATTGATAAATCAAATGCTAATACAGTTCACCTTTACGACGCTCCCTAACTCCTTTATCTGAAATAAATTATGTGCTTTTAGCTTTGACATAAAATTGTAATTCTGGTGTGTTTACTTTTTATTTGCCTACTGTAAACTGAGTAAATATTATTTGGTATTTCTTCGAGTAAAATAGACTGCAATGTTGAAGAATTAAAGCTCCAATTGCTTTGGAAGAGTTAGGGAGCGTCGTAAAAGTGAACTGTCTTAGCATTTAATTTATTGAAGTCAAAACAAGGGGCGTCGTAAAGGTAAACTGTTTTAACATTTATTGAAGTCAAACCAACTTTAAAATGTCCCTCACATATTACAGACATGTTTTTTTTTAAATATATTGTATTTACTTTATAATTTTATTATGCAGATAAACAAATATATTAAAATGTTGTATATACTTTTACATATGTAACTTTTACATATGTGTGTGTGTGTGTAGTTTTTATATGTGTGTGTACCTATAATTGTTCCTCACACAGTGCAAATATTTGTTTCATTTATTATAATTTATTTATTTGTTTTACCACTGCTTTTTTCCTGGTCATTGGTTGAAATCTATTGTATGTGCTGTTTTTTATGTGTAAAATTACACAGGTATCAGCCAGTAACAGGCCGGTATACAGACTCATTGAAGTAAATCGCTTGCACTAAATAAGTAGCATCTAATAAACTAATACAAACTTTAAACACACAAGCCCTTTCCATTTGTTTTCCATTTGTTTATTATTTCTAATTCATACTAATCAGATGAACTTTCTGTTTAAATTTACTGACTGCATCCTATTTGTTGTTCCGCACACTGTCACCTCATTTATCAATCAAAAGGGACCTCCATAACACCCCGCTGACTAGATGATGTCTGGGTGAGGGACCATTCCATTGGCGAAAGCCAAAAAAGCTTGGACAGATCACCAGTTACTTAGGGCAGTTTTTAGTATCTCCAGTTGGCCTGACCGCATGTGTTTGGACAAGGGCATCCAGAGGAAACCCACGTGAACACAGGGAGAACATGAAAACTCCATACAGTGGTGATGGGCTAGCATAATAGGCCGCTGCGCCACTTGAGCACCATGTGTATATTTATAATGTAAAACACTGATTAGTACAGACATTTTGCTATCTGTTTTATTGACAGATTTCCAAACTGCCCCCTTTTGAATTGGGGGTTGTATCAAAAACATTAGGTTTAGGTTAACATGTAATATTCCACTAAGTGTATATGATATGTGTTGGCAACATAACATAAAACATTTGCCATGCACAATTAGTAAGGGAAAAGCCATGTCCATATATGCATTTGTAGACTGCTGTGTTAAGTAATTTACAGACAACACACATTGTTACAAGTCTAGTAAATGCTGTAAGACATGTCAAAGGCTTTATAACCAGCATTTCCATATGGGGTCTACAGGTTCTGTAACACTTTTACTCTTGCAGGTATTCGTATTTGATGTTGGGAAGAAAGCCTGGAAATCCTATGACTGGTCCAAAGTAACAACAGTTGCTGCATTTGGAAAGTATGACGCTGAGCTGATGTGCTATGCTCATTCCAAAGGGGCTCGTCTTGTTTTAAAAGGTAATTGTATTGAGTAAATATGTCAGCAAATAAAGGTTTACCTGCTTTATCTGTAGTAGAAATATGTTATAGCAGTTCATTTCATGTGTTTTCAAATTGGGACTAAATCAACAATGCTAACAGTGAATCAGCCATTAAGCCCCCTTACGAGAGATGTGGCTATACAGTGTAGCCTTGATTTAACAGACTAAAAGAGGGGTGCACTAGTCCATAAAATGCGATTGTCCGAAACAGCGAGGTTTTTTTTCAGGGGTTGCGAAGGTATACAAAAACACAGCACTAAGGGCCACAAATTTTACTAAACATGCACATATGATAACCAGTAAAATATACAATATAAATAGATATGTAAATATGTCATGTAAAACCTGTAAATAAATATTAAAGTTGGTGTAGTACTGGGGAGAAATTTTGTTTACCTTGTTTTTTTTTTGCCATGATTGTATCGTGGGGACTAAGAGTATCTATTATTTAGTCTGAAGCACTGCTGGTGGTTACTGGAGCAGCGCTGGTGCATAACTAAGCACTAGAACTTGCAAAAAATTAAGCATAAAACACAGAGAAAAAGGCGAAAACAAAGCAAGCCTTCCAACAAAATAAAGCCTATCACCCATGTGAACACAGAGACGTGAGCCGGCTAGTGGACAGTTACTAAACTACTGGTCTTGGTACGCTTCTCGCAGGAATTTAAAACAATCGGACCGGACATTTGCTTTTAAAAATTTTGGCCATTAAGTTTGAAATCCGTTAAATGGAGGTCTGTTAAATCGAGGTTCCACTATATTTGTATGTTTTTTTGAGTCTTTCATGTGTGAACGGTAACGCCTGGAAAAATTGCATTGAAATTCTTTACTAGCACAGGCAGCACACAGACTCATCTGTGTGAATCTCTTGCACTAGTAATAAACCAATAAAAACCTAACATTTAAACACACTTAACAAACGAGTTATTGTTTTATAAGCTAATCAGATGAACTTTGTGTGTATACATTTACTGAATGTAGCCCATTTGTTGTTCTGCAAACCAATCTCAGCTTGCAATGACACTAACATGGTAATGACCTTGTATTCTGTGTTGAACTAGTATCAGGTGCTGCAGCCTTGCTGGGATTACCTTTTATTCTTAATGTCAGTGTTGGAAGGACAATAGTGCTACAACCAAAAACATAAAGTCAGCAGTGTCCTGTGATCAGAAAGTGTCCAGTGATAAAAAAAAAAGCACAGGAAGATTAACACACATTGTGCATAAAAAGCTGTAGTCTCTAAGTATACACCTGCTATGAGTGGTACCAGGGTATTATTTCTAATTAAGGTGGCAGTAATTTCCCAACACTGCTGCACCTGATATACTCATACTAGAGCAATAAGGTTATTACCATGTCTGTCACTGCAGTGCTGAGAATGATTGGCCACACAAGCAGCACATAGTCAGTGTTGGTCCTGTGGGGAACACACATAGGTAGAATAAACTTCTCATTTAAAGCCAGCAAAGCAAATTAACTCTTCATCATACATGTCCACTGATCAGCCATAACATTAAAACCACCTCCTTGTTTCTCCACTACTTTTCTCTACTTTTTTTAGCCTGCTTTCGCCCTGTTCTTCAATGGTCAGGACCCCACAGGACCACCACAGAGCAGGTATTATTTAGGTGGTGGATGATTCTCAGCAGGTGGTGGTGTGTTAGTGTGTGTTGTGCTGGCATGGAGTTGATCAGACACAGCAATGCTGTCACTGCTGGACTAAGAATAGTCCACCAACCAAAAACATCCAGCCAACAGCTCCCCGTGGGCAGCGTTCTGTGACCACTGATGAAGGTCTAGAAGATGACCAACTCAAACAGCAGCAATAGATGAGCGATCGTCTCTGACTTTACATCTACAAGGT
Source organism: Trichomycterus rosablanca (assembly GCF_030014385.1). Lineage (NCBI taxonomy): Eukaryota > Metazoa > Chordata > Actinopteri > Siluriformes > Trichomycteridae > Trichomycterus > Trichomycterus rosablanca. The sequence goes on along the minus strand of NC_086004.1, from coordinate 12,441,888 downwards.
GAACCATCTAGGTAGGAGTGTCTAATAGAGTGGACAGTGAGTGGACACTACTTAAAAACTCCAGCAGTGCTGCTGTGTCTGATCCACTCATACCAGCACAACACACACTAACACACCACCACCATGTCAGTGTCACTGCAGTACTGAGAATGATCCACTACTTAAATAATACCTGCTCTGTGGTGGTCCTGCGGGGGTCCTGACCATTGAAGAACAGCATGAAAGAGGGCTAACAAAGTATGTAGAGAAACAGATGAACTACAGTCAGTAATTGTAGAATTACAAAGTGCTTCTATATGGTAAGTGGAGCTGATAAAATGGACAGTGAGTGTAGAAACAAGGAGGTGGTTTTAATGTTATGGCTGATCAGTGTATGTATTTTAAACATTGCGTGTTGTTTATTTTAGTATTAAGTATTAGTATTAAGTTCTTGACATTTTGTTACAGGTGACGTACCAGTCGCAGATATTGTGGATGATGTCAAAAGAAAAGAATGGATCACGGAAAAACTCAATTTGGCTAAAAGCCAGTTCATGGATGGTATAAACATAGACATTGAGCAGGCTGTAGAGACTTCTTCACCTGAGTACTATGCTCTGACTGCCCTTGTTAAAGAGACCACTGACGCGTTTCATAAAGAAATTCCAGGCTCTCAGGTAGGAAGCTGATTAATACTATGGATGCAAATTTGGCTGGTTTCTTTTAACTGATAATCAGTCATCCTCAGTCAATGGTTAACCATGTATTAACAAGCTTATAGCATCCTATTAAGATCTAAACCACATCATAGTGATCAACAAGTCGTCATGATTTTTTTTAACATAGCATACAAAAGAACATGTGGCAGTAATGTAGAATGATAAGATGAACATAAACACCGTAACCAGAGCTACACCGATCAGACAGAACATTATGACCACCTTCCTAATATTGTGTTGGTCCCCTTTTTGTTGCCAAAACAGCCCTGCAACTGGGATGCACTGTGTATTCTGACACCTTTCTATCAGAACCAGCATTAACTTCTTCAGCAGTTTGAGTTACAGTAGCTCGTCTGTTGAATCAGACCACACGGGCCAGCCTTTGCTCCCCATGGTAATTAATCAATGAGTCTTGGCCGCCCATGACCCTGTCGCTGGTTTACCACTTTTGATAGATACTGACCACTGCAGACCGGGAACACCCCACAAGAGCTGCAGTTGTGGATTTGCTCTGACCCAGTTGTCTAGCCATCACAATTTGGCCCTTGTCAAACTCCCTCAAATACTTACGCTTGCCCATTTTTCCTGCTTCTAACACATCAACTCTGAGGATAAAATGTTCACTTGCTGTGTAATTGATTCCACCCACTAACAGCTGTGATGAAGAGATAATCAGTGTTATTCACTTCACCTGTCAGTGGTCATAATGTTATGCCTCGTCAGTGTAGTTCAGAACTCTTATATTGCTAATAAAAAAGATGCAGCTGGTATATTAAGGCTTACTAACAACATTAATGTAGTTATTGTGAGATAATAAGCAGTGTTCTGTCTTTATACTGGGTGTTTCAAAATATCCATGTAATTTTTGCAAAGAAAAATAAATAAATAATAAAATTTTACCCAGGTACTCATGTGCAGCGATTAACATGCAGTCAGACCCATACTGACACAATACAGCTTTAGTTTGTAATTTTAATGCAGTGCTGGAGCCTATTTCAGCTTTTCAATGGGTGCAAGGCACACAGTAACGCCCTGGACGGGGCACCAGTCCATCGCAGGGCAGACACACATACACACACGTACCCATTCACCTATAGGGCAATTCAGTGTCTCCAATTAACCTGACTGCATGTTTTTGGACTGTGGGAGGAAACCCACGCAGACACGGGGAGAACATGCAAACTCCGCACAGAAAGGACCCGGACCGTCCCACCTGGGGATTAAACCCAGGACCTTCTTGCTGTGAGGCGACAGTGCTACCCACTTTGCCCGATCCATCATTTATGATTTTAATAATATTAGTATTATGTGGAGAGAGGTAGGACCCAAGGATGCAGAGAAAAATTATAATTTTTATTTAACAATAAATAATAGTAAACAAAAGACAACACAAAAGGGAAAAATAACGGGAACGAGGCGAACAAAGCCGCTGGCGCCGCAGGCAACTGGAAAGGAAAAACACACACGAGGAAAAAGGGGAAGCGCAGGGCGCGAACCCGGATCGCTGAGGTGCGAGGTGTTCGCTAACCCAGTTGCGCTATGGCAGGGCGAGAGTCAAATGAAGCCCGTGCGCTTGTAAATGGCGCAGCGGGAAAAACACATTAAAATGAAGACCCAGGTAAGGAAACCAGCGAAAAGCAAAAAAACGGCTTATGAAAAGTCGCTCCGGCATAGTCACCAGCACAATCAGGCTGGGAAGGAGCCGGAGCAAAAATCGGCTTATAATAAAAGCCGCTCCGGCATTGTCACCAGCACGATCAGGCTGGGAAGGAGTTAACGGTTGGCGTTGGAACCAAAAGGGCGGATTCGAACCGGGACTGAGGGGCACAGAAAAGCAGTGGCTTAACCCACTCAGCCAAGACGGCTGGCATGAACCCGCTGAGCCTTTTGGCTTAAGAGCTGCTGTGGAATGGCGGTTAGCTTAGCTTTAGCTCATAGCTAGCATTGCTTACCCTGGCCTTGCGACCTACACACCCTAAGGCTCTAGTAGCGCCAGGGGTGACCAGAGTGTCCCTAGTAAGGAAGCCAGTGTTGTGCCACCATGCCAAACAAAAGGAAAGAAAACAAGAAGGTGCGACGCCTGCAGCCTGGCGACGCCCCCCTAAATAGGGAGACCGCAGCTGCAGGTCGTTCGCCCTAATGAGCTGGCCGCCTATTTGAGGCCACGCTCTTAGTTGTTCTGTAAGGCCTGCGACGTCAGGAACGAGTGGTAGGTTCCACTGACGCCGCAGACACCTTACAATCAGTGCAATAAAACTTTTTGTTTAAGGTAAACTGTAGCATTCAATCTCTGAATGAGTGTGTATGCACACTGAGGGTACAAATCACGCATCATCTGGTGGAAATAAATTGATCGATAGCATTATTTGATCAATGACTTCTTTGTCAGTTATTGGTTTATTAGGGCAGCACGGTGGGTCGCCTTGCAGAAAAAAAGGTCCTGGGTTTTATTCCTAGGTGGAGCAGTCCGGGTCCTTTCTACGTGGAGTTTGCATGTTTTCCTCAAGTCTGTGTGTGGGTTTCCTCCCACAGGTGAATTGGAGATACTAAATTGTCCATGACTGCGTTTGATATTTAGGACTTGAACTGATGACTCTTGAATAATCTGTAATTACGGTTTTTAACATATTGCAGTTTTTATCTTGCTCTTTATTTATATAAATAATAGGTATCCTTTGATGTGGCTTGGTCACCCAAGTGCATTGATAAGCGCTGTTATGACTACACCGCTATAGCAGATTCCTGTGACCTGGTCTTTGTAATGTCTTATGATGAAATGAGTCAGATCTGGGGGGACTGCATCGCAATGGCAAATGCACCATTTAACCAAACATTAGCAGGTATCAGTATAACTGTTCTATTTACTAACACAGTGTATTACTTAAATATGATCTTTGTACTTTTGTTAAAGTGCCTTTTTGTCTTTCAGGGTATGATCAGTACATTAATCTAAAAATAGATCCAAAGAAACTGGTGATGGGAGTTCCATGGTATGGGTATGACTACCCATGTCTAAATTTCTCACAGGTAACTACTCTTACTTATGTTTTATGAATGAAATAATGATCTTATAATATATGGATATGTTGTTTTAATCTATAAGCTTTATTTATTTAGGCTTTTTAAGAAGCATGTAGGTGTCTAATTAAATAATGTTTGAAAACACACTGTACATTATACTATTAGTGAAATGGCTAAGGTATTATTAACATTTGTTTTTTATGATTCATTGATGGGAATTGTATTATTAAATTAAGGTAGAACCACACCGTCTGGCATCTACCAGTTTATTGGCAAATAAGGTTACAAAATTGTTATTCAGCCACATAATGCCATCTATTAAAATAGTACTTAACTAGTCTAGCAACACTTGAACAGCTGTAGTTTACCTTTTGCATATTATTTACACATATCTAAAAGTGTTTTGATCATTGTAGAATGACACATCAGTCTTAACATTTTCCACAGGTAATTTGATTGTGGCTAAGAATCTCAATCTTAGCCACTCAGGTGGCGCAGCGGTTAAATACGCTAGCATACCAGAGCTGGGATTTTTAAATACATCGTATCGAATCTCAGCTCTGCCATCTGGCTGGGCTGGACGGCTACATGAACAACGTTTGGCTGTTGTTCATCCAGGGAAGGGAGCCGGATAGGGACGTCATAACTGATGCAATTACGACCTCTGCTGGCTGATTGATGGTGCCTGCACAGAGAGAGGAATAATGTTGATCAGGGTGTGGCTTTCCGTGCACAAGGCTGACCGGCACTCGTCTCATGCAGGTGAAAAGATGCAGTCGGGTACTGCTCACGTGTTGGAGGGGGCGTGTGTCTGTTCGCGCTCTTCAGTCAGGGGCAGGGGGTCAGCATTAGTAGAGAGGATGCATAATGCAGTTGGGTAAAAATTGGACGCATTTGTTTCATGACAGAAAAAACTAATGCATAATATTCTTTCGTAAACGTTTGTTGAGATTGAATAGTCCAAAAAATTTTAAAGCGGTTATTTTTATAGAATCCTTCCAGGTCCTCCAGACCTTGTTTTTCTGGCCTCACCTTATAGAAATTTTGGTGAGGGGACTGGAATAGCAATGGCACAAGCTTAGTTTTGTTGACGCCAAACCATTTTTGTGTGAATCTGGATGTGTTTAAGTGTCATTGACCATCAAACATGATCCAGTTTTAGCATTTACAATCTACTGGTACTTTATGGCTTCCATAAAATTTTGACTAACATTTACTTCAAGACCTTTTTACACGTCTTGCCAATTTTTCTGTAGGTGGTCAGCAAACATCAGGTATTTGTGGTTGGAAAGTGAGCTTTCATTTGATATGTTTTGCAGTTTAGATGCTCAAGTAGAATTTTCCTGACAAAAGCCGTGGTCTACAAAGGGTTTACAAAGCATCTAAGGCAGGGCTGCCCATACTTTCATGGCTTGAGATCTACTATTTCAGTCAACAGGTTATCGTGATGTACTTTTTAAAAATGTTGGCCTCATATAGTTTTTAAAAAGCTTTAAAGATTTTTTAAATGTGCTTCAGTCGCCTATATTTATATTCAGCATTACAGGGCAAGTGACTGAAAAATCACACTAACCTTATTCTGATGATTTGCACAGAATGGTGTCAGCCAGGTTTATGAAGTCTGGACAATAGCTGCTCTTCATCAGTAAGGGTGGACTGATATTAAGACTCAATTTTTTCTCAGCCAGCAAGTTCTAAAATTGTCCAGCAGAGGCCCTTGGCTTGATATGAATGTCAGTTTGTAGGGTTAAAATTTCTCTGTCAGCTTCTTCCACGTATGAATCGAACCATTTTTGGTTACTTTGTGCTTGGTTGTGCACTCATCTTCACAAACAGTGTAGGTTACAAAAGAAAAAATGCAAAAAATGGCACAAACTGGCTACTGATGAATGAAAACTTTCTAGATTAGCAGTGCTTTAGGCGGGCTGAGACGTAGCTGTGGCCAGAGGTCATTCTGGACCAGCTTTACATGTTGTTTGGGCAAGACTTACCTTAAATGTAACTATGCCAGCTTTCTATGCATAACATTGCTGTCTTGTAGGAGGGTATTTGTACGATTCCTAAAGTGCCTTTCAGAGGAGCTCCTTGCAGTGATGCGGCTGGAAAGCAAATCCCTTACAGTACTATAATGAAGCAGATCAACAACTCCATGTCTGGAAGGAAATGGGATGAAGTCCAGCTTGCTCCTTATTACAATTACAAGGTAAGTTCTAGCTATATAGAAGATATTGTAAAAGTGACTAAATAAAATAATGGAAATTAAGGATTAAAAGCCTTTGGGGGCCCAACAATGGCAAATTGGTGGTAGTCAGGCTTCAACCACCAACCTTCCAATCAATAGTCCAATACTTTAACAACTGAGCTACCACTGCCCTATATATGAAAGGAATAAAACTGGAAAAGTTGCATCTTGAACATTAATTAACATTAAGTAATAAATTGCTTCTCAAATTGTATGCCACAGGATGGGGAAGGGAAAATCCATCAGGTGTGGTTCGATGACCCCGAAAGCATCTCTTTGAAAGCTGCCTATGTGGGACAGCAGGGTTTGAGAGGGGTTGGCATGTGGAATGGAAATATTCTCGACTACAGCGATGACCCTGTCGCCAAGCTGCAAAGTGCTGCAATGTGGAACGCTCTCATCCCAAACCAACGTACAGAGCCTGTTACACAGAATAAAACCCTGTCCCAGGAATTAAAATTGGAAGGATTCAATGACATTTAACTGTCAGTAAGAATAACATATTCCTGCAGACTAAATTACGTCTTCTGCTTATACTGATTAACGTTTTAGTCACAATAAAAAGAAAGGTGAAATTAATGACAAATGATGGTAAAAAAATATAAAATTTAAAAAAAAATTATTGTGAATGTATACTGACAATTAAAAGGAATTTACTGACTTTTTGATTGGTTTACTTACTTTCTTACTTTCCACAAATATCAGTTATAGGATGGAAAACAAATTAGAAATTTTTAAGCTGAGTATAAACTTTAAACTACTAAACTAAATTGTGATGGCATAAAATCCTGTACATAGTCTTCACAATAATTGTACTGGCCTCAGTCAGCTTAGAGGGGGGTCCTATTGCGTTTAATTGAAAAGAGTAAGAAATAATCACAATAGACAACTGGCATACAGCGGATCTCTTGTGATGTCATAAATCTATAAATCTAACCATCTATAGTGTACGGTGGGTCTTTGAGAATGGACATGTCAATGGACGGTGACTACACATGATTCCATTGTTAATGTAGATCCTGCTAAAATAGACCCAGGTGAGGAAGCTCCTACCACCAGTTCTCCAGAAGTACACCCACATCAACCAAAATCAGATTTATACCATTATCCTGGATTCAACAAAACAAACCATGGGCATGAAGATGATATCTTTTGTCTTGCTGAAAGCGTAAGAATAATAACCCGTGTCAAGGAGGTCCCAGAACATGTTTTGAACACAGGGGGGTCTGAGAGAAAAAGAAGGTTGAGGACTGCTGCCATGTGGGACGAGACACTTCATTGATTTATTGTCTGTTTTACCACCACTTTATCCTAATCAGGGTTACAGGGAAACACCCCAGACAGGTCGTCAGTCCATCACAGGGCAAACACACACACATTTTTTTAGTTGCTCCAGTTTGACTGGCTGAATGTATTTGGGCTTGTAAGTGGAAAGCAGAGCACTAAGAGGAAACCCACACACACAAGGAGAACATGCAAACTCCACACAAAAAGAACACCTGTGAATCAAACCCAGGTCCTTCTTGCTTCCACTGAGCCATAGTGGTGCCCAGATGAGACACATCTCATCCAAAAACAAAAAGCACTGACTGACATAGAACAGCTCTCAAGCGTAGATTTCAGCCCTAACATAAAACATACAAATAATTACCAGTCTTTGTTTTAAATAAAAACCTGAGTAATCGCCCATCCAAAAGTGGTTAGCTATTTAGAATTAGAGGTTGTTAATACATAATACATAAATGCATTTGGGCGGCACGGTGCCTAAGTGGGTAGCACTGTCGCCTCACAGCAAGAAGGTCCTGGGTTCGATCCCCAGGTGGGGCGGTCCAGGTCCTTTCTGTGTGGAGTTTGCATGTTCTCCCCGTGTCCGCGTGGGTTTCCTCTGGGTGCTCCGGTTTCCTCCCAAAGACATGCAAGTGAGGTGAATTGGAGACACTAAATTGTCCATGACTGTGTTTGATATAACTTTGTGTAAACTGATTAATCTTGTGTAATGAGTAACTACCGTTCCTGTCATGAATGTAACCAAAGTGTAAAACATGACGTTAAAATCCTAATAAACAAACGAACATAAATACATTTTACGTCACCCTGTGCGCTTTTCCAAGAAGAATTCTTGATGCCTTAAAATGCTGCCTACTAAGGTGCCTTATTTCAAAGCTATAAAGTAATGAGAGAGCATCTGATGCTTCCTTAGCAGTGAAGGCATTCCCAGCATTCAGTGCGGCACAACCTTTCTCACCAAAAATGACAAATATGCTGGACAAACGGAGTTCTTTTCAAATGTAAATAAATCATTACTGATTTGTAATTTGTATTAGGTGTGCAAGTGTCATTTATTTGCAAATTCAGGCTTGTCAGTGACAGTTTGACAGTTTTCGGGACACAGGGAGATGTTAGCTGGCATGCTAGCGGGTTGTGCTGTCTCAGCCTAAGCGTTAGCTTAGTAAGTAAAACTGTGGTACTGTAATTGCCGTAATCTCTAAGTAGTGTGTCTAAATAATCTGCCTTATGAATTCAATGTCTTAGTAGAATCCTCTCTACTTACAGTGCCTTGCAAAAGTATTCAGCCCCCTTGAACTTTTCAACCTTTTGCCACATTTCAGGCTTCAAACATAACGATATGAAATTGTAATTTTTTGTGAAGAATCAACAACAAGTGGGACACAATCGTGAAGTGGAACGAAATTTATTGGATATTTTAAACTTTTTTTAGAAATAAAAAACTAAAAAGTGGGGTGTGCAATATTATTCAGCCCCTTTACTTTCAGTGCAGCAAACTCACTCCAGAAGTTCAGTGAGGATCTCTGAATGATCCAATGTTGACCTAAATGACTGATGGTGATAAATAGAATCCACCTGTGTGTAATCAAGTCTCCGTATAAATGCACCTGCTCTGTGATAGTCTCAGAGTTCTGTTTAAAGCGCAGAGAGCATCATGAAGACCAAGGAACACACCAGGCAGGTCCGAGATACTGTTGTGGAGAAGTTTAAAGCCGAATTTGGATACAAAAAGATTTCCCAAGCTTTAAACATCTCAAGGAGCACTGTGCAAGCGATCATATTGAAATGGAAGGAGTATCAGACCACTGCAAATCTACCAAGACCCGGCCGTCCCTCTAAACTTTCAGCTCAAACAAGGAGAAGACTGATCAGAGATGCAGCCAAGAGGCCCATGATCACTCTGAATGAACTGCAGAGATCTACAGCTGAGGTGGGAGACTCTGTCCATAGGACACAATCAGTCGTACACTGCACAAATCTGGCCTTTATGGAAGAGTGGCAAGAAGAAAGCCATTTCTCAAAGATATCTATAAAAAGTCACCTCGGAGACACACCAAACATGTGGAAGAAGGTGCTCTGGTCAGATGAAACCAAAATCGAACTTTTTGGCCACAATGCAAAACGTTATGTTTGGCGTAAAAGCAACACAGCTCATCACCCTGAACACACCATCCCCACTGTCAAACATGGTGGTGGCAGCATCATGGTTTGGGCCTGCTTTTCTTCAGCAGGGACAGGGAAGATGGTTAAAATTGATGGGAAGATGGATGGAGCCAAATACAGGACCATTCTGGAAGAAAACCTGTTGCAGTCTGCAAAAGACCTGAGACTGGGACGGAGATTTATCTTCCAACAAGACAATGATCCAAAACATAAAGCAAAATCTACAATGGAATGGTTCACAAATAAACGTATCCAGGTGTTAGAATGGCCAAGTCAAAGTCCAGACCTGAATCCCATCGAGAATCTGTGGAAAGAGCTGAAAACTGCTGTTCACAAACGCTCTCCATCCAACCTCACTGAGCTCGAGCTGTTTTGCAAGGAAGAATGGGCAAAAATTTCTGTCTCTCGATGTGCAAAACTGATAGAGACATACCCCAAGCGACTTGCAGCTGTAATCGCAGCAAAAGGTGGCGCTACAAAGTATTAACGCAAGGGGGCTGAATAATATTGCACGCCCCACTTTTCAGTTTTTTATTTCTAAAAAAAGTTTAAAATATCCAATAAATTTCGTTCCACTTCACGATTGTGTCCCACTTGTTGTTGATTCTTCACAAAAAATTACAATTTCATATCGTTATGTTTGAAGCCTGAAATGTGGCAAAAGGTTGAAAAGTTCAAGGGGGCTGAATACTTTTGCAAGGCACTGTAGGCAGCTGGCTAGGTAGGCAGTAGACAGCAAGGCAGCTCACTAGGTTTTCAGACAGACCCTAAGTGTTAAACGGGTTTGCATGTGTTTAGCTGATCAGAGATGAGCTGAACTTAAGAGAGGCCCATTGTATGAGCACTGAGATTTTTTCTGAGCCAGTTCAGCTTTAAGGGCTTGAAGCTCTGAAGCAGCCTGCTTTCTCAGCTGAAACAAAACAAGAGAACTTTATTTATGAGAAAATGTATTATTTTTAAATAAAAATATGTATATTATTTATGGCAAGCCAAACAGGAAATGTATAGCAAACACTGATATATATGGAATGAAAACTGATATATATGGAATGAAACTGATATGTATATGGAATGAAAAACAATATATATAGAATGAAAATGATATATATGGAATGAAACTGATATATATGGAATGAAAAACAATATACAGTAAGTCCTCGGGTTACGGCGGACTCAACATACGGCGTTTCGTGGTTACGTCACCATCTCCTATAAATTTATTAAGAAAGTCTTGTTCCGTCATTCCGATGTACGCCGTTTGAGACGTAAAAACAAAGTTTGCACGGGAACTAGTTGGCGAGCGGAGCAGACGAATACGTCGTCACGCGGCGCTATACGAGGAAGACTGTACTGTGTATGTGCTCCATGTGAGTGACGTAGATGCTTATTTAGTTGGGTTCCGACTTACGGCGAAAATCGCGTTACGTCACGTAGGAACGGATCTCCGACGTAAGTCGAGGACCTCCTGTATATGGAATGAAAAACGATATATATGGAATGAAACTGATATATATGGAATGAAAAACGATATATATGGAATGAAAATGATATATATGGAATGAAAATAATATATATGGAATGAAACTTAATATATATGGAATGAAACTCGATATATACGGAATGAAAACTGATATATATACAATGAAACTGATATATATAAAATGAAACTAGATATATACAGTATATACAGTGTATCACAAAAGTGAGTACACCCCTCACATTTCTGCAAATATTTCATTATATCTTTTCATGGGACAACACTATAGACATGAAACTTGGATATAACTTAGAGTAGTCAGTGTACAGCTTGTATAGCAGTGTAGATTTACTGTCTTCTGAAAATAACTCAACACATAGCCATTAATGTCTAAATAGCTGGCAACATAAGTGAGTACACCCCACAGTGAACATGTCCAAATTGTGCCCAAATGTGTCGTTGTCCCTCCCTGGTGTCATGTGTCAAGGTCCCAGGTGTAAATGGGGAGCAGGGCTGTTAAATTTGGTGTTTTGGGTACAATTCTCTCATACTGGCCACTGGATATTCAACATGGCACCTCATGGCAAAGAACTCTCTGAGGATGTGAGAAATAGAATTGTTGCTCTCCACCAAGATGGCCTGGGCTATAAGAAGATTGCTAACACCCTGAAACTGAGCTACAGCATGGTGGCCAAGGTCATACAGCGGTTTTCCAGGACAGGTTCCACTCGGAACAGGCTTCGCCAGGGTCGACCAAAGAAGTTGAGTCCACGTGTTCGGCGTCATATCCAGAGGTTGGCTTTAAAAAATAGACACATGAGTGCTGCCAGCATTGCTGCAGAGGTTGAAGACGTGGGAGGTCAGCCTGTCAGTGCTCAGACCATACGCCGCACACTGCATCAACTCGGTCTGCATGGTCGTCATCCCAGAAGGAAGCTGACGCACAAGAAAGCCAGCAAACAGTTTGCTGAAGACAAGCAGTCCAAGAACATGGATTACTGGAATGCCCTGTGGTCTGACGAGACCAAGATAAACTTGTTTGGCTCAGACGGTGTCCAGCATGTGTGGCGGCGCCCTGGTGAGAAGTACCAAGACAACTGTATCTTGCCTACAGTCAAGCATGGTGGTGGTAGCATCATGGTCTTGGGCTGCATGAGTGTTGCTGGCACTGGGGAGCTGCAGTTCAGTGAGGGAAACATGAATTCCAACATGTACTGTGACATTCTGAAACAGAGCATGATCCCCTCCCTTCGAAAACAGGATAACGACCCCAAACACAACCTCCAAGATGACAACTGCCTTGCTGAGGAAGCTGAAGGTAAAGGTGATGGACTAAACCCAATTGAGCACCTGTGGCGCATCCTCAAGTGGAAGGTGGAGGAGTTCAAGGTGTCTAACATCCACCAGCTCCGTGATGTCATCATGGAGGAGTGGAAGAGGATTCCAGTAGCAACCTGTGCAGCTCTGGTGAATTCCATGCCCAGGAGGGTTAAGGCAGTGCTGGATAATAATGGTGGTCACACAAAATATTGACACTTTGGGCACAATTTGGACATGTTCACTGTGGGGTGTACTCACTTATGTTGCCAGCTATTTAGACATTAATGGCTGTGTGTTGAGTTATTTTCAGAAGACAGTAAATCTACACTGCTATACAAGTTGTACACTGACTACTCTAAGTTATATCCAAGTTTCATGTCTATAGTGTTGTCCCATGAAAAGATATAATGAAATATTTGCAGAAATGTGAGGGGTGTACTCACTTTTGTGATACACTGTATGTATATATTGAGTTTCCTTCTATATATATCAGGGTTTGTTATATATTTCCTGTTTGGCTTGCCATAATTATTATATACATTTATTTGTAACTATTACATACCTTAATTTCCGTTGCAAGCTTTATTTTGGCATCATCAATGTTTTTCTTCAGCTTTTCTATTTCACAACTCTCAGTCATGATCTGAATTATAAGGTCATTCTGTGAATAATAATTATATATGAGCTCGGTAACTGCTTCTGCTCCTGTTGTCTTGCAAATTTTAAGGTACGTTTTGTGACAGCTTAACATTTTACAAGACAGTAGATGTTTGTCTTCCTCTAATAAAATGGCCTAGTGGCTGCAGGTTTAGCATCAGGGAGCGGCCAGTAAGTGGAATAGCTGACCTTTGTGTTTGATAGTTTCCCTCGTCGTTTTTGTCTGTTCTTTCCATCTCTGGCTTGCAGTTGTTGAAAGAGTTTGTCGTAAAACGTCTCGAGTTCCTGACGAAGGCTTTTTAAGGTTTCTTCCAATGGTGCCGTGGCCTTTTTGGTGTCAAAATACTTTTTCTTCCATTTGTCCCGTGCTGGGATTTGTGGTTCGGGGGAAGAGGAAAGGGGTGAAAGAACTCTTTTAGGTTCAGTTCTCATTCAGAGTACAGATGGAGACAAATTAAAGAGTATGTCATGAGTATGTCAAGAGTATGTCAGTGCAGGACATAATTAGACAGTCCTTCAACAAGTACATAAGGATATATAACACCTTATTACAATGATGAATGCACATCAGATTGTTAATTAGTGCAAAACGATATTAGCTGGTCTAAAAAGTGTGATTGTTCACCTAAACAATTTGATCACAGAGACATGTAAAATGCTGTGAGACAGGATGAACCTGAGATATTTCATATTTTATCTGCTCAACTTCATTTCATTTATTAATAAACATCCATCCCTGCATTTCAGATCTGCAACACATTCCTAAAAAAGTTGGGACGGTAAAGCAATGTACTTTTCTGCATTAATGCTGCCATCACAGAAGTGTAAATGACCTTTGCCAAGGGCACTGACAGCTTCATCCATGACAGACCCTGGCTTTTGGACTTGCTGCTGATAACAGTCTAAAAAAGACCTGGAATGCTGATTCATGTGACCATAATACACGTTTCCACTGTGTGATGGTCCATCCTAGATGCCTCCGAGCCCAGAGACGTCGACGCCGCTTCTGGACATGGTTAACATAAGGCTTCTGGTTTGCACAGTAAAGTTTTAAGTGGTATTTGTGCATGTAACTCTGTATTGTAGTGCTTGACAAAGGTTTGCCAAAGTAATCCCTCACCCATGTGGTTATATCAGCTATTGTTGAGTGGCGGTTCTTGATGCAGTGCCGTCTGAGGGATCAAAGATCACGGGTGTTCAGGTTAGGCTTGCATCCTTGGCCTTTACGCACTGAAATTCCTCCTGATTCCTTGAATGGTTTAATGATATTATGCACTGTAGAGGGAGAAATATGCAAATCCCTTCCCAGCTTTCTTTGAGGTTCATTGTTTTTAAACATTTCAATCATTTTCTCACACATTTGTGGACAAACTGGAGATCCTCTGATCATCTTTGCTCATCAGAGACTCAGCCTTTCCTGGATGCTGCTTTTGTACCAAACCATGATTACAATCACCTGTTGACATCACCTGTTTGGAATCACATCATTTAGTTTTTTCATCTCATTACAAGCCCTAAGTTGCCCCCATCCCAACTTTTTTTAGAATGTGTTGTAGGCCTGAAATGCAGGAATGGAGGTATATTAACAAACGAAATGAAGTTGAGCATAAAAAACATGAAATATCTCGGGTTCAAACTGTCTGCAATCAAATAATAGTCACTGTAAATTTAAGGAACACTGCATTTTTATTTTGTTTGCAAAAAATATTAAAATAAGTGCATACCTTGGTTTCTATAGTGTCTATTCAGAGCTAGCAGCTCTTTGCCCTTTCTCAGAAGTTCCTGTCTTGTTCTTTCTAGTTGTTTTTTCTCTTCTTTGACCTGTCTGAATTCTTTTAGCAGCTCATCCCCTATAAAAAAAAACAAATTTCCATTAATCTGTAGTTACATTTAATCTGTTCATGCATTAGAATTTAAGATTCTGGTACAATCTTACTGTTAGTCAAACTTCTTTGTGTATGCAAAGAAGCATAAGGAGCCAAATCACACAAAACGGGAACTATACTGTCTGGTCTGTCCACATAGACCTGCCAGGGAAGAAGAAAAAAACTGTCAGTAATAAAACCTTCATGCATGTTTACTACAGACTGAGGAAATACCTCAGCTGGAATTTTAGCAAGCCAGTAAAGTACATTTATGAGCACTGGTAGTTCTATATCCATATAAATGTGGTAGTCAGGGTGGTCCTGCCTTTTTTAGATGGTCTAACATTCACACATTATTGGCTACCTTTTACATCTACCATACAATTACTGTAGCTCATGTGTTGCTCTGTACATTGTCCCCCCATTCACTATTTATCAATCGAAAGAGACCCAGCAGTGACACTAACATAGTAATGCATGCTAGTGTGTTGTGTTGGTATGGGTGTATTAGGTGCAGTAGTGTTGTTGGGATTACACCGATGAAGCATAACATTATGACCACCTTCCTAATATTGTGTTGGTCCCCTTTTTGCTGCCCCATATGCAACAAACTGTGATGCACTGTGTATTCTGACACCTTTCTGTCAGAACCAGCATTAACTTCTTCAGCAATTTGAGCTACAGTAGCTCGTCTGTGGGATCGGACCACACGGGCCAGCCTTCGCTCCCCACGTGCGCCCATGACCCTGTCACCGGTTTACCACTGTTCCTTCCTTGGACCACTTTTGATAGATACTGACTACTGCAGACCGGGAACACCCCACAAGAGCTGCAGTTTTGGAGATGCTCTGATCCAGTTGTCTAGCCATCACAATTTGGCCCTTGTCAAACTCACTCAAATCCTCACTCTTGCCCATTTTTCCTGCTTCTAACACACCAACTTTGAGGATAAAATGTTCACTTGCTGCCTAATATATCCCACCCACTAACAGGTGCCGTGATGAAGAGATAGTCAGTGTTATTTACTTCACCTGTCAGTGGTCATAATGTTATGTCTGGTCGGTGTATAATAACACATGCTGTTAGCACTCACTGTAGGTGTACAGTTAAATACTAGAGCTGTTTCCTTTCTTGCGCTATGTGTGTATTTTTTCTGTGGTCTGATCTGTGGACTCTAACATCTGGTCAGTGGGAGTACAAATGGGTCCTTATTAGTTGAGAAATGTGGTACGAGGGTGACTGTACAGAAAAACAGTTCAAACTACAGTCAGTAACTGTATATCCAGAACATTCATCTGTGTGGTAGGTGTAGCTTTTAAAATAATTCATAAATGTACACTGATCAGCCATAACATTAAAACCACCTCCTTGTTTCTACACTCACTGTCCATTTTATCAGCTCGACTTACCATATAGAAGCACTTTGAAGTTCTACAATTACTGACTGTAGTCCATCTGTTTCTCTACATACTTTTTTAGCCTGCTTTAACCCTGTTCTTCAATGATCAGGACCCCCACAGAACCACCACAGAGCAGGTGGTGGATGATTCTAAGCACTGCAGTGACAATGACATGGTTGTGGTATGTTAGTGTGTGTTGTGCTGGTATGAGTGAATCAGACACAGCAGCGCTGCTGGAGTTTTTAAATACCGTGTCCACTCACTGTCCACTCTATTAGACACTCCTACCTAGTTGGTCCACCTTGTAGATGTAAAATCAGAGACGATTGCTCATCTATTGCTGCTGCTTGAGTTGGTCATCTTCTAGACTTTCATCAGTGGTCACATGACGCTTCCCACAGGGCACTGTTGTCTGGATGTTTTTGGTTGGTGGACTCAGTCCAGCAGTGACAGTGAGGTATTTTAAAACTCCAGCAGTGCTGCTGTGTCTGATCCACTCATACCAGCACAACACACACTAACACACCACCACCATGTCAGTGTCACTGCAGTGCTGAGAATGATCCACCACCCAAATAATACCTACTCTCTAGTGGTCCTGGGAGAGTCCTGACCATTGAAGAACAGCATGAAAGGGGGCTAACAAAGCATGCAGAGAAATAGATGGACTACAGTCAGTAATTGTAGAACTACAAAGTGCTTCTATATGGTAAGTGGA
Organism: Trichomycterus rosablanca; assembly: GCF_030014385.1. NCBI lineage: Eukaryota > Metazoa > Chordata > Actinopteri > Siluriformes > Trichomycteridae > Trichomycterus > Trichomycterus rosablanca. The sequence continues at coordinate 12,425,040 of NC_086004.1, read as the reverse complement.
TCTGATAAAATGGACAGTGAGTGTATAAACAAGGAGGTGGTTTTAATGTTATGGCTGATCTGTGTATATTAACAATACATGCATTGCAGACTAAGCTCAGCCAATATGAAGATATCTCACCTCATCGTTGGCTTTGTTTCTGGTTGGCTTCACTGTCTGAGATAGTTTTGATTTCCTAAATTGTACAATACCATAGAAAAGGGGTAAAATGCTTAGCAGAAAGGTTTAAAAAAATATATATATAGCAAATCTACATAGCAAATCATATCTTTTAGATCATTACCTTTCCTGGGAGTGGAAAGACCCAGTATTGGAACTTTCTAGCAGTTCTAGTACTTGTGAATCCTTGACAACATTTCTTTTCTCCACTGCATTTGAAGTAAAGAAAAAACATGACCAAAGTAATTATTTCTTCTCATAATTTATAATATTGGACTTCATTTTATGGGAACCAAAGGTTTATTAGTTAGCAGAGCAGAAACCCACAAATTCATGGCAACCGTCATTCAACAAGATACTGCAGTGAAGAAAGACATTTAAGTGGCCACATTATACCTAGGGCCCAATAAAGAACTGATTGGGAATTTTCCAAACTCAGTTATATGAGTAGTGTTCTAGCTGCTTTAGACTTTGGCATCTTGGTCATTCTGACTGACCGATCACTAACTGAATTGCCGGAGGATTGGTAGGACCGCCTCATAGTGCAAATTAACCAGTAAACATGAGGCACTTAAATGCTACATGAATAACAATCGTTAAATCACTAAACACAAACCTTACATTTTAAATTACACATAAGACGCGATTTTTACTGCCATGAATTAGGCAGGGCCTTAATTATAATTAATTATAATTAAAAATATGACGTCTTGAAGGCAGCATATGTTGCTCTAACAAAACATGAAATATATTGGGTTTAAACTGTCTGCAATCAAATAAAAGTCAAAGTAAATGTAAGGAACACTGCATTTTTATTTTATTTGCATTTTCCATACTGTCCCAACTTTTTCTGATTTGGGGTTGTAGAACTTGTGAAAGAGAAACTTGTGGGGTGGCACTGTGAGTCAGTGGGTAGCACTGTTACCGCATAGTAAGAAGGTCCTGGGTTCGATTCCCAGGAGGAGCAGTCCGGGTCCTTTCTGTGTGGAGTTTGCATGTTTGCATGTCTGTGTGGGTTTCCTCCGGGAGCTCCGGTTTCCTCCCACAGTCCAAAGACATGCCATCATGTTATTTGGAGGTACCAAATTACTAAAAACATAAACATTTTCTCACCATGCTGCTTTGCCATCAGCTCCTCCTGAACTTTCCAGTACATTTTGTGACCGCTGGTCCATGAGGATTTTTCCAAACCTAGAGAGTCCTCCTCCCTTTCCTCCAGGGAAGTAGAGCTACACTCATCCTCCATACTCACATCAATAACACACTGTTTAGTCCCTTGTGTGATTGAGGGAAACTTTGTAGGTTCTTTAGTCTGGACAGGTAGAAAAGCAGGTCTGGGAGGGCAGCACGCCTGAGAGTCAGTGTTGTAAATAACTGTGTCTGAGCTAAGAGACCTGGAGGAAAGGCTGCTGCTGATGTCCTCCACCTGTAGCAGGTACAGCTCCGGGTAAGGGGACTGAGATATGGAAATGACAATGAATGAGAAAAGGATAAGACAGTCTGATGTGTCAAAAGCACATGCTCTTATTATGATATAATACTTACATAGGGTGGAGCAAAAGATTTTGCTTTCAAGTCTTTCTCCTGTTTGGCTTTGACCTAATATTAATATGTCAGACAGGTTACAAATTAAATCATTAAATAGTTTATTATTATTATTATTATTATCATCATTATTATTATTATTATTATTTAGGGCTAGATGTACCAAGTCTTGCATACTGTTGTAATTGCAGTTAGGCTGTATTCTGTGGAATAATCATATTCTTGGCAACCCACATATTACAGACAGGTTACGAATTAAATCATTAAATAGAAGTGCAATATTATTATTATTATTATTATTATTATTTAAGGCTAGCTGTACCAAGTCTTGCATCCGGTTTTTATTGTAGTTAGGCTGCATTATGTGGAATATTCCTATTCCTGGCAACACACAAAGTCCCCATCATGCACGTTGCACAAAAAAGGGAAACTGTTTAAAATGCTTCATATTAAAAATAAAAAAAATAGTTCAGCTTCAAAATATATTATTCACATATGGCTAAAATCCACAATAATAATTAAATGTACATTAAATGGACAAAAGTATTGGGACACCCCTTTAATTTTTGAATTGATGTGTTTCAGCTGCAACAGTTGCTAACAAAAGTAATGAAGCGATTCTATAAAGAAAATGATATGCTTTAACAATGCAGGATCAGTTTGGGAATGCTATTTCCTGTTCAAGCATGACTGTACCCTTGTGCATGAAGCAAGACATGAGGAAAAGCTCAGTTCAAAGAAACTCCACTGGCCTGCACAGAGCTCTGACCTAAGCCAGCTTTACTGTGTGGAGTTTGCATGTTCTCCCCATGTCTGATTTTCCTTTGCTTAACTCAGTTGTAAAGAGTGGTTAATTTAGTAACTGTAGCCTTTCTGATAGTTTAGTTCAACGTGGCATTTCCAGAACATCAAAGCTGGCAGAACTGCCGCTCACAGGATGTTTTCTGGGTTTTTTCACTATTCTGTATACTGTTAAGACTGTTGTAGCTGAAAACCCCAGGAGATCAGTGGTTTATCTTGAACCAGCTGTCTTGCAACTACAACAATGCCAGTCACTTTCTTTTTCCCCTATTATGATGGTCTCATGCAATGAAGATTCCTCTGAATTCCCTAAATCTTTCCACAATATTATTTACTGTAGATGGTAAAAGACCAACATTATTTGGAATTATGGAATAAAAATGGCTTTTTATATATTTTTATATACACCCACTAGGCATAACATTATGACCACTGACAGGTGAAGTAAATAACACTGATTATCTCTTCATCACAGCACCTGTTAGTAGGTGGGATATATTAGGCAGCAAGAGAACATGTAATCCTCAAAGTTGATGTGTTAGAAGCAGAAAAAATGCCAAATTGTGATGGCTAGACGACTGAGTCAGAGCATCTCCAAAACTGCAGCTCTTGTGGGGTGTTTCCGGTCTACAGTGGTCAGTATCTATCAAGAGTGGTCCAAGGAAGGAGCAGTGGTAAACCAGCGACAGGGTCATGGGCGGCCAAGGCTCATTGATGCACGTGTGGAGTGAAGGCTGGCCCGTGTGGTCCGATCCAACAGACGAGCTACTGTAGCTCAAATTACTGAAGAAGTTAATGCTGGTTCTGACAGAAAGGTGTCCGACTCCATGTCTCGGCCGGTCAACACAATATTAGGAAGGTAGTCATAATGTTAAGCCTGAGTGGTGACATTGCTTATTCTGTAATATTTTTTATAAATATCTTTATAACTGATTTCCTGTTCTGTTTCAAAGTTTGTAACAGTAATAGGCTTAATTATTTTCCAGCTACCAAGGGCAGTTTGCACAACTGGTTACAATGTTAGTACATCAGCTATTAATTTCAAATGCATTGGACCTGAATATTGCAGTTACATAAAAGCTTAATTTGCACTGCACTGTATCACTTTTGTACATTAAGCCCTCAATATAAAGTAGCTGTTGATAGTAACATCCATATTACACTAATCAGCCATAACATTAAAACCACCTCCTTGTTTTTACACTCACTGTCCATTTTATCAGCTCTACTTACCATATAGAAGCACTTTGTGGTTCTACAGTTACTGACTTTAGTCCATCTGTTTCTCTGCATACTTTTTAGCCTGCTTTCACCCTGTTCTTCAATGGTCAGGACCCCCACAGAGTAGGTATCATTTATTCAGCACTGCAGTGACACTAACATGGTGGTGGTGTGTTAGTGTGTGTTGTGCTGTTATGAGTGGAGCAGACACAGCAGCGCTGCTGGAGTTTTTAAATACCGTGTCCACTCACCGTCCACTTTATTAAACACTCCTACCTAGTTGGTCCACCTTGTAGATGTAAAGTCAGAGACGATCGCTCATCTATTGCCGCTGTTTGAGTTGGTCATCTTTGAGGTCTTCATCAGTGGTCATAGGACGCTGCCCACAGGGCACTGTTGGCTGGATATTTTTGGTTGGTGGATTATTATCAGTCCAGCAGTGACAGCAGCATTTATGTGTTTTATCTACTCATACCAGCACAACACACACTAACACACCACCACCATGTCAGTGTCACTGCAGTGCTGAGAATGATCCACCACCCAAATAATACCTACTCTGTAGTGGTCATGTGGGGGTCCTGACCATTAAAGAACAGCATGAAAGAGGGCTAACAAAGCATGCAGAGAAACAGATGGACTACAGTCAGTAATTGTAGAACTACAAAGTGCTTCTATATGGTAAGTGGAGCTGATAAAATGGACAGTGAGTGTAGAAACAAGGAGGTGGTTTTAATGTTATGGCTGATCGGTTACGTCCAAATTGTCAATTCAGTATTATTGATGCAGGGTACTCACCAAAGCCAAGCTTCTACCCACACATTTTAAAAAACAATATCTATCCATGACCCTGTCAGGTCCAAATAAAGATCCAAGCTCTTCTCTAATAGCTTTAAGACTTATATCTGGATACACCCTGAAACACAAATCACAATACAACTGCTTAGAACTGGGTTTGATAAAGTGCACAAGTTAACACTTGTCACAGCTTTATTTATTATGAAAGAATCAGCAGGTCAAGTCTGTTCATATGTATTTAGTGACTGCTCACCTGATGAAGCCTGCTGAGATAAAGCTGTCTATGGCGTCTACTGACACTTTATTTAACCTTGAATTCCACTGTTCATCTGGTACAAACAGCACATGGAGCTCTACACACTGTTTTAAATAAATGACACCCATATCAACTTAGGAGAAACATGCATTATGCTTAGTTTAGGCTTAAAGGCTGTAATTAAGACACCACAATGGAAGAAAAAAAAGATAATTAAAAAGTATAAATATTGCATATAGGTTTAATTCACAAAAAATATATACCAGTTATAGCATTTTACTACTGTAGAGTATAATTACAGTAGGAAATTTAGTTGATTGGGTATTTGAAATGGATAACTTTTTTTATTTTGTGTAGCAGCAAATTGCCCCCAACAAACCTTATTGGAATCATATCCAATCTGACATTTTGTATGATGCAGTGAACACAAAAATCTAAACATTTATTAACCTGACTAAACTAAAAACGACAACAAAAATGTCCAGTGTTTTTACTGACACAACATACTTTTATCTTTTAAATATAAACAAACTAAGAATTAGATGAATGCGCGTTTGAAAAGGTCGAGACAGGTCACCGTATCAAGTCAACGGCTCGTGGTCACCATTGTCTGTTTCTGCTTTTCATAATACGCCATACAGTTTCAATAGGAGAAACATCTGGACTGGAGACAGGTCAGTCAAGCACACACACATGAGCAAAACTGATGTTAGCTTTTGCATCTTTCACTGATAACAGTCTGGATGGTCCAGCTTAAACCAAGCTTAAACATGGACCCATTTGACCATAGCACACATATTTGTCTTCTTGTCCATCTGAGATGAGCATAGGCCCAGAGATGCCAGTTTAATAGTGGTAATATACAGTATGTATATATTAATCAACTTCACTCTACAATCTCTACCAAAAATCATTTTAGAAAGGCAGATACGGAATAATTCTTTAGGGATTTTATTGACATTATTTACGGTTGCAAGAACAGACAATGGTTTTAAATGCTAAAAATAAAAAGAATTCATGAAAATAACCTCTCTTACCTCAGAGTTTGTGCTTCTGTTGGGCGAATAACAGTTCATTATGTTATTTTCTTATATTCCAGGAGAAACTATTCTTTAAGATGCAGATTGATCAGTACTGTGTGGAGGTTGGAGTGATGTAGACTGTGTGGTGGGAGTGGAGTGATTAGACTATAAAATGGGAGTTGAGTGTAGAAGTGAGTGAGTGATTGGACTATGTTAAAATGGGAGTGGTTTGTTTATATTATTTAGGATTTTAACGTCATCTTTTACACTTTGGTTACATTCATGACAGGACAGGTAGTTACAGGTTACACAAGATTCATTAGTTCATAATTCATCTTCAATTAATCTAACTTACATGAACTTGAACTATGGAAGAATACCGGAGCTCCCGGAGGAAAGGAAGAAAGGACCCCGACCGCTCTGTCTGGGTCTGAACCCCAAGCCTTCTTGCTGTAAGAAGACAGTACTACCCACCGAGTCACCCAGTAAAGTGATAAAACTGTAAAGGTGGAAGTGATTATTAAAGCTTAATAATTTATTACTTTGTTTTAAATTCATAGGCACATAGTAATAAAATTCTAATAAAATATTTATTATTTAACTATATACTGTTCACTTAGAAAAATAAATAAAAAAAAGTGACTGGCAGATGTTATTTTCTATACAGTGGCATAACTAGGAGCTCATGGGCCCCAGTGCAAAACAATTTTTGGGCCCCCTCAACAAATTTCATATATACACTATATTGAGTGACGTCCCGTTCTTAATCCATAGGGTTTAATATGATGTCGGCCCACCCTTTGCAGCCATAACAGCTTCAACTCTTCTGGGAGGGCTTTCCACAGGGTTTAGGAGTGTGTTTGGGTGAAAGACGAATAGGGTGTTCCAAGTACCAAAAAAATAAAATGGTTAAATTGTATAATTTTTTCATTTAATATTGTGCACAAATGCGTCACCTATGTAAATATGTATTTTTTTTTCAGCATTTTGCTTATTTGATAATTTTAGTGTTGTTGACACACAACAAGGGCACAAAAATGTCATTCAGTGCAACGACTAATTTATGACAAAATACACACACAAGGAACAATCTTAGCCATTTCAAATTTATAAGTTTAGTATATCTCTTACAAAAGATTTAAAACCTCAGAAGAAACTGTACTTACTCTGTTTTGAATTTTCTGTGCATTGTTTGTACTCTAATGCGTCTTGGGATTTTGTTTATTTGTATACAAGATGTTTTTGCTACACATTCTATTCTATTTTGAAACCCAATCAAACTCTGTTTTCTATGAAGCAGGCCTGGATTCTCTTGCATTCACATGAACAAAATATATAATAATTACTTTACAGTTATTTTAAGCAAATGTTTTTGTTGCACTGAATGACATACTCCAAATTATCCTGTTACATCAGAATATTCATGACTTCATTTGTTTTTAAGTTCTTTATTGATTAAAGTAGCAGTAGTACTGTAGAATGAAATTATGCCACACCAGTGGCAAGTATGTGTTATAATATTACATCATCATGAGTTTGCATGTTCTCCCCATGTCTGCATGGGTTTCCTCCCAGTCCAAAAACATGCAAGTGAGGTGAATTGGACACACTAAATTGTCCATGACTGTGTTTGATAAAGCTAATGAACCTTGTGTGAAGATAAAGTACCGTTTCCTGTCATGAATGTAACCGAAAGTGTAAAACATGACGTTAAAATCCTAATAAACAAACAAACTACATCATGAAAAAAATAAGGCAATCAAAAACGTAAACTTTATTCTGAAATAAAACAAGAAACTTGCATAAAAGTGATGTAACATAGTAACATAGTAATATTAAAACATAGCTAATGAAGCCATCATAACAACTTGTAAGGCACCAGAACAGTGTGGAAGTGTGGAATTTGTGTCATAACACGTGAAAAAGATGCTGCAGTAAATCTAAATTCATTCAGCAGTGAAAACCATTTGAAGTCACATTTTATCTTTTGTTGTTAACCTTGAGGTTCTTGCTGTACATGGCTTTGGTTCTGCGATTATGGCCACACAAAGGAATTTGTTTCAATTTTGCTTTAAAAAATAATTTTAAAACATCATAAAGTCAATATAACAATGTCATTGTCAATTTAGTGCAACAGCGAAATTCTGTTGCGCTGAATGACTGTTGTACTGAATGACAGAAATTTTACTTTAGCACATTTTACAGTTATCCCAGTGGTTAGCAAAAGCTAACATTGACCTTAACTCAAAGACATTTCTACACATATTCACATTTAAATGTTAACAACCTTGTTTGTTTACAAGATTAACCGTAATATTACGTTTTCTGTGTTGTACTGAATGACACTCAGTTTTGTTCTTTAATGTACTGTGTCAGTAAAAAGAGATTTTTATCAAATAATGTTAAATGCATTGACCTTGTGTGTGTGCTGAAGGGTCCCCAGGAGTCTTCTTTTGTTGTTATAATTGGTCACATGACTGCAGTAGCTTGATCAAATACTAAAATAAGGCTTTTTATTAACGTTGTACTGAATGACAACTGAAGATTGGGAAAATGGGGACTGAAAGTGTCCTGAATATTATTAATATTAAAAAACACATCTGATAGAATATTATTTAATATGTCACACATGACATTTGTACAATTATGCCAAAGCAGTAAATTTTAAGTTTTACTTAAGATTAATTAGTTTTTTCTTAATGTTTTATTACTTAAAGAGGTAGGGGGATCATTGCACTAAATGACATTTTGGGGGTTTCAAGGGTTATTTTTTCAAAAATCATAAATTTTCTGTAAAAATTACTTTAGGTTTCAGTAAACATGTACAAATGGAGTAGATTGAAGGTATATCCACTTACATTAACATAATTGTATATTATTCATCAAGTGGGGACACTAAAAAGTTACGTCTCGTCTTTGACCCGTTTATGGGAATGTTTGACAATTCTTCCAGAAGCGCATTTGTGAGGTCAGACACTGATGTTGGACGAGAAGGCCTGGCTCACAGTCTCCCCTCTGATTCATCCCAAAGGTGTTCTATCGGGTTGAGGTCAGGACTCTGTACAGGCCAGTCAAGTTCTTCCACACCAAACTCGCTCATCCATGTCTTTATGGACCTTGCTTTGTGCACTGGTATGCAGTCATGTTAGAACAGGAAGGGGCCAAACTGTTCCCACAAAGTTGGGAGCATGAAATTGTCCAAAATCTCTTGGTATACTGAAGCATTAAGAGTTCCTTTCACTGGAACTAAAAGGCAGAGGCCAACTCCTGAAAAACAACCCCACACCATAATCCCACCTCCACCAAACTTTACACTTGGCACAATGCAGTCAGACAAGTACCGTTCTCCTGGCAACCGCCAAACCCAGACTCGTCTATCGGATTGCCAGACGGAGAAGCGTGATTCGTCACTCCAGAGAACACGTCTCCACTGCTCTAGAGTCCAGTGGCGGCGTGCTTTACACCACTGCATCAGACGCTTTGCATTGCGCTTGGTGATGTAAGGCTTGGATGCAGTTGCTCGACCATGGAAACCCATTCCATGAAGCTCTCTACGCACTGTTCTTGAGCTAATCTGAAGGTCTGTAGCGATTGACTCTGCAGAAAGTTGGTGACCTCTGCGCACTATGTGCCTCAGCATCCGCTGACCCCGCTCTGTCATTTTACGTGGCTACCACTTCGTGGCTGAGTTGCTGTCATTCCCAATCGCTTCCACTTTGTTATAATAGGCTCTATGCACGACTGTCTTCCGGGTTCTGGTATACTGGCAGATCAACTTCCGGTATTCATTTGCCGGTCGTCAACAAGCAGATACCGTTAGGCATGGCTCTCTTTTACACTTGTTGTCTTCAAGATTAACCTCGTCTGACAGTGAACGATTTAGACCGACCGACGCATGGTTTGTACTGCTTCTTCTAACAAGCGGGAAAAAGGATTTTAAATGTACAACTCCAGCGACATTGACAAATATGAAGGTAAGTACGTTAGCAAACATTTCCTTAGAACCATGCAAGTAGGGTAGTTGTAAACTGGTTAGTGGTTGTTTTGCTAGACTAGACAAACACTACATCTAGCTTGACAGACCAGTATTAAGATTCATGTTTTAGTTAGCTTTGAAGCATACCATTACAATTTCATTTTTATGCATATTCTGCTTGCACAGTGCCAGGTTAGGCAAGCTTTAAGATAGTGTCAAATCCCATGTATTAATGATGTTCAAACAACAATAAATATATATATGTATGTGTGTTCAATTCCCAGGTGGAGTGGTCCGGGTTCTTTCTGTGTGAGGTTTGCATGTTCTCCCTGTATCTGCGTGGGTTTCCTCCGGCAGCTCCTGTTTCCTCCCACAGTCCATAGACGTGCAAGTGAGGTGAATTGGAGATACAAAATTGTTTGATATTAAAACTTGAACTGATGAATTTTGTGTAATGAGTAACTACCATTTCTGTCATGAATGTAACCAAAGTGTAAAACATGATGTTAAAATCCTAATACAACATAAAACAAACTAAACATATCTGACTGGATATATTAGCAATTTACCCTCAATCTTTTGATTAAGTGTAAAAAGTTTTGTTCACCAATATATGAATGAGTTATCTTTTATTCATTATCAAATGTTATATGTCAGACCATAATAAATTTCCTGTCAATTGATTAATTTGATGTTACAGTATTAACATGTCTTTCTCCAAAAACATATTTGTTGTAAATGCGAGGAGGAACTTTGATTTTTTTATTCTTATGTTTATTACAGCAGGTTATCAAGAATTAAAGTCATTACAGAATTTATCAGTGTCAAGCTGGCAGCAATGGGGTATCAAATATACAGTGCCTTGCAAAAGTATTCAGCCCCCTTGAACTTTTCAACCTTTTGCCACATTTCAGGCTTCAAACATAACGATATGAAATTGTAATTTTTTGTGAAGAATCAACAACAAGTGGGACACAATCGTGAAGTAGAACGAAATTTATTGGATATTTTAAACTTTTTTTAGAAATAAAAAACTAAAAAGTGGGGCGTGCAATATTATTCAGCCCCTTTACTTTCAGTGCAGCAAACTCACTCCAGAAGTTCAGTGAGGATCTCTGAATGATCCAATGTTGACCTAAATGACTGATGGTGATAAATAGAATCCACCTGTGTGTAATCAAGTCTCCGTATAAATGCACCTGCTCTGTGACAGTCTCAGAGTTCTGTTTAAAGCGCAGAGAGCATCATGAAGACCAAGGAACACACCAGGCAGGTCCGAGATACTGTTGTGGAGAAGTTTAAAGCCGGATTTGGATACAAAAAGATTTCCCAAGCTTTAAACATCTCAAGGAGCACTGTGCAAGCGATCATATTGAAATGGAAGGAGTATCAGACCACTGCAAATCTACCAAGACCCGGCCGTCCCCCTAAACTTTCAGCTCAAACAAGGAGAAGACTGATCAGGGATGCAGCCAAGAGGCCCATGATCACTCTGAATGAACTGCAGAGATCTACAGCTGAGGTGGGAGACTCTGTCCATAGGACACAATCAGTCGTACACTGCACAAATCTGGCCTTTATGGAAGAGTGGCAAGAAGAAAGCCATTTATCAAAGATATCTATAAAAAGTCACCTGGGAGACACACCAAACATGTGGAAGAAGGTGCTCTGGTCAGATGAAACCAAAATCGAACTTTTTGGCCACAATGCAAAACGTTATGTTTGGCGTAAAAGCAACACAGCTCATCACCCTGAACACACCATCCCCACTGTCAAACATGGTGGTGGCAGCATCATGGTTTGGGCCTGCTTTTCTTCAGCAGGGACAGGGAAGATGGTTAAAATTGATGGGAAGATGGATGGAGCCAAATACAGGACCATTCTGGAAGAAAACCTGTTGCAGTCTGCAAAAGACCTGAGACTGGGACGGAGATTTATCTTCCAACAAGACAATGATCCAAAACATAAAGCAAAATCTACAATGGAATGGTTCACAAATAAACGTATCCAGGTGTTAGAATGGCCAAGTCAAAGTCCAGACCTGAATCCCATCGAGAATCTGTGGAAAGAGCTGAAAACTGCTGTTCACAAACGCTCTCCATCCAACCTCACTGAGCTCGAGCTGTTTTGCAAGGAAGAATGGGCAAAAATGTCTGTCTCTCGATGTGCAAAACTGATAGAGACATACCCCAAGCGACTTGCAGCTGTAATCGCAGCAAAAGGTGGCGCTACAAAGTATTAACGCAAGGGGGCTGAATAATATTGCACGCCCCACTTTTCAGTTTTTTATTTCTAAAAAAAGTTTAAAATATCCAATAAATTTCGTTCCACTTCACGATTGTGTCCCACTTGTTGTTGATTCTTCACAAAAAATTACAATTTCATATCGTTATGTTTGAAGCCTGAAATGTGGCAAAAGGTTGAAAAGTTCAAGGGGGCTGAATACTTTTGCAAGGCACTGTATATGCTGTTCAGTTCAAAACCTTGTATCATGTTACAAAAGAGAAAAAAAAAAACGTCCATTTGAAGTTAAATGTAAAAAGATTTTATTTCAAGTCTTTTTAACGCCATTCAAGTGGTCTATTCATTGTGAAATGAATGTTAAACAACTGCCAGATTCACAAAACGTAAGAAACAGCAAAAACTGTTTTACACACTCAATATAGAAGCACTTTGTAGTTCTACAATTACTGACTGTAGTCCATCTGTTTCTCTACATGCTTTGTTAGCCCCCTTTCATGCTGTTCTTCAATGACTCTCCCAGGACCCCCACAGAGCAGGTATTATTTAGGTGGTGGATGATTCTCAGCACTGCAGTGACACGGACATGGTGCTGGTGTGTTAGTGTGTGTTGTGCTGGTATGAGTGGATCAGACACAGCAGCGCTGCTGCAGTTTTTAAACACCTCACTGTCACTGCTGGACTGAGAATCGTCCACCAACCAATAACATCCAGCCAACAGTGCCTCATGGGCAGCGTCCTGTGACCACTGATGGTCTAGAAGATGACCAATTGAAACAGCAGCAATAGATGAGTGATCGTCTCTGACTTTATGCCTACAAGGTGGACCAACAAGGTAGGAGTGTTTAATAGAGTGGACAGTGAGTGGACACGGTGTTTAAAAACTCCAGCAGCACTGCTGTGTCTGATCCACTCATACCAGCACAACACACACTAACACACCACCAGCATGTCATTGTCACTGCAGTGCTGAGAATCATCCACCACCTAAATAATACCTGCTCTGTGGGGGTCCTGGTCATCAAGAACAGAAAGGAGGCTAACAGTATAGAAAGAAACAAATTAACTACAGTTTGTAATTGTAGAACTAATAAAATAATCAAAGAGTGTAGACATAAGAGGTATGTTTACATAATGAAGAGGCTTTTGTTGGCTTTTTATGCTTTTGTTTAAAAACAGAGTATAAACTATAATATATATATTTACAATATTTAAATGTGCACGTTCTTTAAAAAATTACAGTCAAAAACGAATGTTTAGCTCCATCCCTTGACAAGTGGTCCAATCTCACGATACAGTAAACAGCTGATTTATGCTCTGATAGCGATCACTGTGTCAAACAACTTATTCTTTTTAACCCGTCGGATGCAGCGTTCAACATGAACCCTGAGAATGTACCGATCCACCCCGATCTTGTTTTTGAAAACACAAAACCTTCTTACTCATTTTAGAACTCAAACTCGTATATTCGCCGCTATACGACACGTTGTGATTAGAAATTTGCCGGTGTTTATAACAAACCGGAAGCTAGACTGCCCGACTAACGCTAAACGGAAACGCGTCACAGAGCTTGCGTGCATAGAGCCTATACCACTGACAGTCGACTGTGGAATATTTAGCAGCGAGGAAATTTCATGACTGGACTTGTTGCACAGGTGGCATCCTATCACGGTACCACGCTTTAATTCACTGAGCTCCTGAGAGCGACCCATTCTTTCACTAATGTTTGTAGGAGAGGTCTGCATGCCTAGGTGCTTGGTTTTATACACCTGTGGGAGTGATTAGAACACCTTTCAATGATTTGGACTGGTGAGTGAACACTTTTGGCAATATAGTGTATTTTGCACCCTATGGCATACAAACTTTTGCAAAAGTTTAGACAACCCAGTCAAATTATTTTTATTATTTTTTAAAAAGAAGTAAGCACAATCAAACAGTAAACAAACATGGCATTTTACTGCCATAAATACCAAATTTTAGGGTACAACAATTATAAGACAGACCAGTTTGGTATTCTTTTATTTTAAAATATATTACATTCAGCAACAAAACAGTAATTGCTCAATGTAATCTGCCAAAATGTATATTTTGTGAAGAATGTTGTACCAGTCAGCATATTTCAGTTGAATATTAATTCTGGAACCCAACATTTCAACTTAAAAAATACTTTACTTTTGGTACAAGTAAGAGTCACCTGCAACATACTAGCCTACTGTAGATAAATGAGATTTAATATACATTTACTGTACAGTTGCGAGTCTAACATTATTTTGAAGCTGATTTGATAGAAATCTCCAGATCAGCTGATTATCAGAAGTGTATAAATTCATACAGATCTTTTTGTATGATAACAGTCCTTGTGCTGCATGCAGGTACCATCACTCCGCTCTTATTTTACAGATGGAACTTCCTTCTGCTGGTATCCATTTCATGGCGCTGAAAAATAAAAAGCAGCTTTGATTAATAAAATAAAAATGGTCCGTGTATTTATTTATTAATCTTATGCATTTTCTCCCCATTTTCCTCATGATTTAGCGCACACAATTTGTCAATATCGCTTCTGAGCGATACCAGATTGCATCTAAGGAGAGTACGTCGCTGTACACACGTGTACCGTCCTCCTCTTCTCGCCCGTGCTTTCTGCACAGTCTCCGCCAATCAGGGTCCTTACACAGCGTATGAAGACCCACCCACGCCCACATAGTCTGGCCCACACCCTGCAGATACTGTGGCCAATAAGTATGTGCTGCCGGCACTGCCAATTATGCCCGCCAGATGGCACCCAGCCAACCGGTGGCAACACCGAGTTTCAAACCGAAGAGTTCAGAATCTCGGTGCTGGTGTGCTAGCGGAATATCCTGGGTGCCTGGTTATTTATTTCAATAAATACAAATATCAGTCTCAGACACAAGAGTCCTAAAACTCACCTTATGAACCCATTCATACTCCCCGAACTTGGAGTTGAAAGTCCCTTTCTGCAGAGAGCGCAGTTTAAGAGTAAACCTTGGTCCTAGTTCCTGAATGCCCACTTTCTTTTCATTCTTGAAGATGTATCTATAAAAGAAACAAAAATAATAATACTGCTGCTACTACTACCAATAATTATAATTAATAATAATAATAAAAATGGAAGTGTTGTTAAATTGTTGCTTAGCTGGTTAAATTTTGTTAAATGAAAAAAAGATCAAAAAAGAAAATAGTAATTTTGCTACTGTAAGGTGTATCATTATTATTATTTTAACATCATGTTTACATCAGGCGGGGCGCCTACACTAACAATGATTGGTTCATTCGAAGGGTGGATGCCAGAGGGAATTCCTTATAACTGGTGCAATAACGACCTCTGCTGGTTGATTCATTGCACCTGTACAGAAACGAGGAAAAATGAGATCCACGCGTGTTGGAGGGGGCGTGTGTTAGTCATGGCTCTCCTCAACCAGGAGTGGAGGTCAGCATCAGTAGAGAGGAAGCGAAATGTAATTGGGTAATTGGATGTGACTACATTTTTATAAGCACACAGCATCTAGCATCTGCACTCCCTTAATATAAAGCCACACTGTTTTACCACATGCAAATAAAATGGATACACACAGTGAATGTATATTAAATAAATACAATCCAAACATTAACTGTGCTTTGTGACAGTCTTTAATTGTGTATGAAGGAAAGTGTAAATCAGTCAGTCTACAAATGAGAAGAAATCGGAAACACTGTGTATAAATAGGAGACATTTATACCTGTGGAACCTAAAAAAAATAAAGTCTCGCTGGTTGTGTAAGGTGGCAACCTGTCGACCAACAAACTGTGGATCCTGCGGGAATAATGCAGCAAACAAGCGGCCAATGGAGTGACCCAGTCTGGTAGTGAAATTATTAAGGATGACCTCTGGATGGTGATCTGTTGGCTCTTTTCCTTTCCTCTGCAAAAGATATCAATGCAATGAGCACATAAGAATTTTATATCATTACTACAATACCACACCTACAGTATGTGACCACATAATTGGTTGGGAGTTTTCCAAACTCAGTTACCCGAGTAGTGTTTTTACACTTTAACATATTGGACATTTTGACTAAGCGATTGCTAACTGAATTGCCGTAGGATTGCTAGGACCGCCTCATAATGCAAATGAATCAGTAAACGTGAGGCACTTGAACACTACGCGAATGAACATTTTTAAATCGCTAATTTTGAATTTTACAGCAAATTGCATATTACACGGGAAAAGGCTTACGATTTTCGCAGCTGTGAATTAGGTAGGGCCTTAATTATAACCCATCTAGTTCAAAATTAGGCACAATTTAACAAACATAAAGGAAGTGTTCCGAACCTTCATCTCTTTACGGAGTCGCACACTGCTGACTTTAAAATGTGCCGTAGGTCCCTCAGGAAGGTGACACAGAACCATGCCGTCTTTAACAGCGAGTTAAGGGATACCACGTACTGTCCTCTGGATGCACAACACTGCATAATTATGCAAAAAAGGAAAAGCAACAATAATGGCGAAGGATACTGGGCACTTTCCGGTCCTCGTTGATGACTATCAGGTAGGTGAAGTCTCGTGATATACACTGAGGTATGATCTTCTTCAGAGCGAGACCTCTTCTGTAGTACACATGTGCATTCGGTATCACTGTTGCAAGCTGCTCACAAAATCGCACAGTTCTCTAGAGATAGAAACACAATGAAACAGTATTTTTTTATTTATTTATTTTTTTTACCCCTTTTTCTCCCCTTTTAGCGCATCCAATTGTTCAATTAGCATCGTGCTTCCTCTCTGTCTATGCCGAACCCTGCCCTGACGGAGGTGATTGAAGCTAACCCGTATCCCCTCCGAAACACGAGCAGCAGCCAGATGCATCTTTGCCACCCACACATTGACGAGTTTGGCGCCACCTAGCGTTGCATGCGGAGAGACACACCCTAAGGGCACCCTCTCCCATCTCTGTGTAAGCGCCTCCAATCAGCCGGCAGAGAACGCAATCGCATTCTGACAGAGAGAGACCCACATCCGGTTCTTTGTCCCACCCCCCATATGAGCAACCGGCCAATCGTTGCTCATATAGCCACTCAGCTTCGAACCGGTAAAGCAAGGCTGGATTCGATACCACGCTCTCAGAATCCAGCCCTGGTTGCAGCGCGTTTCTTTTTACCGCTGCGCCACCTGAGCGGCTAATGTAGCGATTTTTAAACGTGGTTCTTTCCATTTATTTAGGAGACAACTTTGTTGTGTATGTAAAATTAAATCCATTGTTATTACTCAAAATGTAAAAGTCGTCTTTACAATAAAAAATAATAAAAAAAAAATTGGCCAAAATTAAGTTTTTAGCAGTTGCATAGCCAAAATGATTGATGTATAAGGTTTTATTACCAAACTTAAGCTACTAGGCTGAAAAAACAGTTTTAGTATTTGCATTATTTCTCCTTTTTCCCCCCGAATTTAGCATAGCCAATCCACTACTGGGGACCCCGATGATGTCCATGGAGGGTGTATATTCGCCCGACACACACTCCCTCCGACGTGTGCGCAGTCCATCAATCCTTTCCTATTCACCTATACTTCAGTGGATTCGTGCGTGAGGTTGGGTTAGCGTCTGGCGAGCCACACCCGATCTCTGCGCTCCTCCACTTTCTGTACAGGCACCTGGGCACCACCGGGGTCATTTATTACCGGGCCGCACAGAAAGAATAAATAATTAGAGATCGCTACATCAGCAATGAAAACACTGCTTCACACTGTTTAACACACGGGTGTTTATCATCTCATATCACCCCCAGGTGGAAGCAGCGTCTCGTTGCAGCAAAAAAGCTCATTTGTGAGCAGTATAGTTATTCTGTTTTAAATCCCCCCTGCCCCGGCCGGTCCGTGAAATTATGTATTATTTGAAGCCGGTCCGTGGTGCAAAAAAAATTTGGGACCACTGTGCTAGAGGACACCAAGCTGACCTCTGTGGATGGTCAAGTGTCAATTGGTGGGCAAAAATGCCACTTATCCATTCAAAATCAAATCCATAATGCAAATCTGCATCAAGTCTGTAAAACATCAAGAGGTCTGAATAGTTTCTGAATCCACTGTAGCTATAAACCACATTTTCTGTGTAAACAATTAAAATTCAAGCAATTACAATCAAATAAACACAACTTACTCCTCGTGGTCTGTCTGATGTGGTGATAAGAACTTTAGGGTTTACAAGTTTGTTGAAGTAAGCACAGAATTCATCTGTCCCTTCATCAAAAGCTACCTGTGTACAGATTAAACATGTTCATGTATTTGCCAACATGAGAAAATGCAACAGAAGCATTTCTAGATAGTCATACCTCCTCATCCTCAGGGTCTACTGTCGTTTCATCATATATTCTCTGGTTTTCAATAGTCTTTGGAACTTCTTTGGGTGGTGCCTGCAAAATCCACAAGGATAGCAATTAATTGCAAGTGTTTATAAAATGCCTATACATGAAAATAACTTGGAAAAATGTTATTCTAGTGAAAGAATATACATTTACATACCTTACCACCAAGAGCTTCTCTCTCCTTCTTTCTTTTCTTTCTTAATTCCAGTTTTTGCTGAGAAGAGGAAAAGAGTCAGTTATATTGACTGATTTCAGAACTGAACACTGCTAAATTAAATACAGGTATTTCTGAACACAACAACATTGGTATGCTGGTTTATCACATTCTTTAGTATTGCTTCAAATCGGTGCTCAGGTGGAGCAATGGTCTAAAACACTAGACCACCACTGCTGGGATCTCAAGCACGAATTTTAGCTCTGGTATAGGCGGGATAGAACAAAAGGGGATGTATTTAATGATGGAGTATTTATGTCTTCTAAGGAAATAATGAAAACAGAATTTCATTTCATTTTCATGTTTTACCATCAGTTCATCCTGGACAAAGTTGCGGTGGGCCCGGTTTCCACTGAATCACTGGAACTTACATGGAACAAAGGACAGTAGAAACCTGTGCTATGGTCAGATGATTCCACATTTCAGCTAATAAATAAGTTACTTACTTATTTATTAGGATTTGAACATCATGTTTTACACTTTGGTTACATTTATAACAGGACAGGTAGTTACTGGTTACACAAGATTCATCAGTTCATGTCTCTACCGTCATGGACAGTTTTGTATCTCCAATTCATCTCACTTGTCTTGACGACACAGTGACGACAGTGAGGCTGTGAGGCGACAGTGCTACCCACCGAGCCACCCCAAGACGGGAATGAAGTTTTTAAAGACAAAAAGAGCCATCAAGACATTTTCAGTCGCAGGTGCTAAAGCCAAATCAGTCGTGGTATGGGGGGCATCAGTGTCTACAGCATGGGTGACTTGCATGTGTGTAAAGGTACCACTGACATAAAGGTGTATACTGGGATTTTAAAAAGAGATTTGCTGCCATCAAGGCAAAGCTATTTCCCAGGAAGCTTATGGTTATTTCAGCAAGACAATGCCAGACCTCAATAACGCGCTACAACAGAATAGCCTCAAAGACACAGAGGGTGTGCTTGACTGGCCTGCCTGCAGTCCAGATCTGTGTTCTATTCAAAATATATGGTACATCATGAAGAGAGAAGTCAGACAACAGCAAACACAGGCTGTTGAGCAGCTGAAATCTTATAATCGTTTAGGTCAGGGGTGTCAAACGCACGGCGAGAGCTTCAACGACTGTACGATAGTTGTGATGGTTCGAGTCGTTACAGAGACGCACTTATAATTTAATGGGACTCCTGCGCCTTTAAGTGCAACTGTTGACATCGTAGTCATGGCAACTAACTTTGACCTTCGCTGAGAAGCCATGTGACTTTTACGGCAAAAGAACGCGGGTAGTAATGTAAACAATAATAATAAATATAAATAATTATCTTGCAGTATAATACCAAAGCATCATCTGTAAGTAGTGGCGTTTATATTCTCAGTTGTTAGTAAATGTTTAGTGAGTATATCACAGCGTTTTAGTTACAAATTTACCGTAATTAAATACAATTGTTACCGTTACTATAGCAATTAGTATCTTTACACAAAATGCTAACTCCTTAGCGCTATTTTACGTTTGGTTAAATCTCATATTGTACCAGATGTAACACTTGACTACAGCTGTGTGCTTGTACTATATTAAGTTCTTTATTGTTTTTATTGTTTGTATTTTTACTTCATCCTGGTGCACACAGTGTATCACACAGCTGGGAAGCAAATAAAACCGACTGTATTCTGAAGAGAGCTGTCTGTCTGTCTGTCCGTCTGTCTAGCTGAGCAAGGGGGATAAACTATTAGTGAGGGCAGAACGATTGTCTTAAAATACACTGTAAAATCCTACATTAACTGCATCTCTCAAAATGCATGCTGATTTTGTGACCTGCAAAGTGACACATCCCGCCAGTAGATGATGTTAAGAAATATTTACACATGATCCCAAAATGTACAAGAAGATAAGTAAGAAAATTAAGCAGAAGGAGGAAATGTAATGAAAATGAAAACAAGTTTGTGCTTCAGGAAGAGAAACCGGTGCGTCTCTTGTGTTATGAGGCGTGTCTGTGGTAAAGGAGGACAATATAAATGCAGAATTCAGCCTCCAAGAAAAACAGCAGACTGCAATCACAGCAGGATACGTTACAATCGGCCCTTTGAGGGCCACCATAATGCTGATGTGGCCCTTGGTGAAAATGAGTTTGACACCCCTGATTTAGGTGATCGGGTAGGAACACTAAACATGTTTTTGTCTTAACTTTTTAGTGTTGCAGGCATCAAATCTAAATGTGTATCTATTTACAACCTACTACAGTATGAAGCTGATTAATGAAAACACTGGAAATCTTTTCACTATTTTGTCAGTTAAAAACTCAAGAGAATTAACACATCATCATTGTTGTTATTATTTTTACTAAAATGTCCCAACTTTCTGGATATGGGGTTTGTAGTTAAAAACAAGCCTAACTAAATATGTGGAACAACTACAACTGCAAACCTGCAGAACCAGTAAATACCAGTTAGGGGTGTATCTTTAACATAACACTGTGTTTAGGCTTTTACCTGACGTAAACTACTAATCAGATTCAAAAATACAGCATCAGGTTCTTATAAGGGTCTCGTGCATTGATCCTGACAGCTCTGTTCCAGTGCATCTGATTGGACACCATTATAACCGTATCAAGGGGCTTTAAATACAGAGTCGGCTTCTTTTCACTTCAATCAACTACTCAAGTAAGTGCACAGCAATTGTGAACTCAGCTAGTGAAAAAGGACAATGTTCTACTTTTACATCTAACCAAGCCAATATTATAGCAATATTATTATTTTAGAAACAGCATCGTGGTAATCATATTAAATGTGTTATACTAAAAATCCTCGTCCACATGTGGTAATCTGGGGCACTCATGTAACAGGTTTAAAAACCACTTGGTGCTTTTTATGGAGATTTGCAAAACTTAATGTATTATTTTATATTTCTCATCATTTCCAATCAGCAGCAATTACTATGTTTGCACCGTAGTACATTTCTAAATATCATCAGTTAATAGCAGGGTAAAATATAAGACAAATATGTACAACATGTCGTAATATGGGCTTCAGTTGACTGGTGCATTTTCACTTTATAATAATTTCTATGTATATTTAATGGACGTGTCCATGTGTCAAACACATTAATGTACGTTCATATTTCCAAAAACGTTAGGTCCCTAAATGATATAGAGCAGATTAATGAGCCATCAAGGAAAGATTCAAACAAGCCAACTAAGGGTGGGACAGTTTACAAATGACACATCTGTTTGTTTGTTTGTTTATTAGGATTTTAACGTTGTTTAATGTTTTACACTTTGGTTACATTCATGACAGGGACGGTAGTTACTCATTACACAGGGTTCATCAGTTCGCAAGGTTATATCGAACACAGTCTTCGGACTGTGGGAGGAAACCGGAGCACCCGGAGGAAACCCCACACTGAAAAAAACCAGACCGCCCCTCCTGGGGATCGAACCCAGGACCTTCTTGCTGTGAGGCGACAGTGCTACCCACTTAGCCACCATAACAAAAGTACTAATGGGTGATCATTTAAAAGCAAAAGTAAAGCAAAGAAAGACTGTCAGGACGTAATTTGTTGGTTGTGTTGGCACCAAGTGAAATTTCCAAAGCAACTTAGTGACAGTACTGTGACAGTATATTGCCTAAGCTATTGAGGGTTAAGGGCCTTGCTCAAGGGCCCAAAAGTGGCAACCTGGTAGTGAGTGGTGGGGCTTGAACCAGCGACCTTTTGATACTAGTCCAGCACATTAACCATTAGGATACGAAACTACAACCTTTCTTCACAAGATAATATGAACTAAACAGTGTTTTATGGCCAATTTATGTTGTGGCAATATTATTTTCATACACATTTTAACCATTTAAACCGTAAATTACGTTAACCTTACCTTCCGTTTCTCCTGTTTGAGCTTCATGAACATGAGTTGTCTTCTCTGTTTATTTTTTATTTCTGATAAGTTAAAGGAAGGAGGCGGTAGGGAACCTGACGGAGTATCTAATGCTTCAGTCTCGGCATTTTCAGCAGCTTTATCTACACTTTCCTTTTGCTTCTTTTGTTTTTTAGCTTTCCCTTTTGAAAAGCTCGCATCGTCAGACACCGGCACCTCAACAAAATCCATTATGAGCCGTTATAACGAGTTTTCTTGAACACACGTGTATTCGGTGTGTGAGAAACGCTGTCTGTCGTGCTGGTTCTGGCGGAAGTAGCCTGCTACGTTAGCTTGTATAATCCGTGCGCGCGCCTCCTAGCTAACAGGCGAAGTATGGACGCAAAATTAGCTTGTACACTGATCAGCCATAGCATTAAAACCACCTCCTTGTTTCTACACTCACGCCTTTGTAGTTCTACAATTACTGACTGTACTCCATCTGTTTCTCTACATACTTTTTAGCCTAGTGGTGGATGATTCTCAGCACTGCAGTGACACTGACATGGTGGTGGTGTGTTATGAGTGGATCAGACACAGCACCGCTGCTGGAGTTTTTAAAAACCGTGTCCACTCACTGTCCACTCTATTAGACACTCCTACCTAGTTGGTCCACCTTGTAGACGTAGACCTTCATCAGTGGTCACAGGATGCTGCCCATGGGGCGCTGTTGGCTGGATATTTTTGGTTGGTGGACTATTCTCAATCTAGCAGTGACGGTGATGTGTTTTCTGATCCACTCATACCAGCAAAACACACACTAACACACCACCACCATGTCAGTGTCACTGCAGTGCTGAGAATGATCCACCACCCAAATGATACCTATTCTCTAGTGCAGTGGTTCTCAAACTTTTTAGAACAAGTACCACCCATTATCAAACCAAAACTTCCAAGTACCACCTACGTTTCTCATCACAGAACCACATATGGCACACATTAATTAGGTGTGTGTGTGTGTATATACTGTATATTAGTGATGGGAATTATGGCTTCTTGAAGGGAGCCGCATCTTTTGGCTCGGTTCCTTTTAAAGAGTCAATCAAAAAAAATGGCTCTTCGTTCTTCGGGAGACGCTACTGGGTAAACTATAAGACACCCCCGATATTAATATCAAATTTTGCTACTTTGCCTTAAATGTATTCCTAATTCAAACAACACTTAAATGAAAAAAAAAGATTTATTTTAAAAGTAAAAAAAGCTACAGAGAAGAGACAGACTGTGGTTGCATTGCATTAAGTTTCAGAAAAATCCTTTCTTGTATTTAAAACAATTAAACAAGTTTATAGTTTATTTCTCAATTATTTGTCATTATACTACTAGCTCTCTCTCTCTCTCTCTCTCTGTGTGTGTGTCTCGCTCGCTCTCCGCGACACTGAAAGTGTTTCGGATTTGAATTTCGACAATAAACAGCTCTTATTACGACTTACGATTAATTCCCTCTACTGATGGAAGCTGAATGGGTTGATTAGATTACAGCCGATAAGAACGGCGCAGAAATAAAAGACTCGGTTCCTTTCGTTCATTTCAAAGATCCGTTCAATAGAATCGGATCGTTCGCGAATGACTCATCACTAGTATATATGCAGTTAGCATTTCAGTGAGTGCGCCTGTTTAGCGGAGCAGCCTTGTGATGTCAGGAACTAGAGCAGTGAGATTCAAACGCAGATCTGGCTCTGATAAAAGCGAGAGAGCTACTGATAACTTTACTGATAACGTTTCGGAAATTCCGAGATGGAAACCGCGAACGTGAAGTATAGATGTAATGAAGTACGGTGGCTGCGTAGCCCCGAATATTTTTAAAAACACATTAGTTTTAATACAATTTGTTTTCATTAAACTGATTTTATTAAAACAGAATTATAGTAATTTACACAATTTGTTTCATATGATTTTTTTTATTTATAATTATTAAATTATTTATTTTTTCGGTGCATGTAATTACTAGTTTGAGAACCACTGCTCTAGTGGTCCTGTGGGGATCCTGACAATTAAAGAACAGCATGAAATGGGGCTAACAAAGCATGCAGAGAAACAGATGGACTACAGTCAGTAATTGTAGAACTACAAAGTGCTTCTATATAGTAAGTGGAGCTGATAAAATGGACAGTGAGTGTAGAAACAAGGAAGTTTTACAGTTTTTCTCAGTCGATTTGGTACATTTCTCACATCATGATTTACATTGGCATCACAACAAGTGCATTTCTCAAAACAGTTAGTGCAAACAGCAAAACTCAATGAAATACCTGCAGAAGCACGTACCTCGCTCACAATTCTTTGTTTTTGCCTCAAAAGCAAATATTTATGTCAATCAACTTGTCAGTGCCATCAGAATGTCTAGTCTGTGTGTCATTGCCTATGAACAAGGCAGTCAAAATACTTACTCATGTTGTCAGTGCAACAGTGTACACTAAGTATATTCTGATGGAAACTAGCTAAGCTTTTGATTACAAGAACGCTGCACATTCTGTGGCATATCAATTGAAACGGTACGTGTTACACACAAAATACAAACTTACACAGAACACAAAGTTACACATGACTATGTGGGAGACTGACCGCAAGAAATTGGACTGGAATCAAATTTATACAGTAATATTCTTTTACTGTATTGTTCGCACTGCAATTTGTTGACAAAAAAATCTGATAGAAATTCAGGAAAGACAGACAACTGTTTGGCAGCACTCTATAACACAAAGAAAAAACTACAAAATTAGAAACTTACTCTAAACATTTAAAACAACCTGAGACAACAACTTAAGGAATTATAGTGCTTTCTTTTCTATACATCCTGACGCTCCTCTCTGTTGGGCCACATGTTTTCATCCACGTCACACTGGATATCTTCCCTTGCAATGCAGCGTGGAAAGAATCTCCTGGAGTGCCTAATCCAGCCTCTGCAGGCATCTGCTGTGATATCCTCACAAGCCGCATCCATGGCAGTCAGCAGGTTCATCTGGGTGTGCGGCTGGTGATCGTACACCTTCCATCTCCAGGCTGAGAAGAACTCCTCAATTGGGTTCAGGAATGGGGAGTAGGGTGGGAGGAATTCCATCAGCATTCTATAATGAATGGCAAACCATTGCCTGATGGTGTTAGAGTGGCATGGACTCTCCTACCTCTTCCTCTGTTTTGTCCCCTCATTGGCTGTTCACCCTGTACACGGCCTTGTCTTTTCATTGTGAGACTTTGTGACATTGCAATGTTTTGTGTCTATATATGTTTGTCAATTGAAGGTTCATGAGATGTACCTCTGACCTATGGTCGAGAGCTGTTTGACCATTGGTTGATCTAAACCTTCACAAATTCCCCTTCTTAACTGAAAGCCAAGATTCACCTGAGAACAATTTAATCAATTTATAATAAATTACCAAAATTTACCAAAAAAGTTTCATAGAAATGTACAAATTATGCCTGAGAGATTATGACAACATGTTCAGCACTTTTGCATGTAATGACCTAGGCAATGACCCAAAGCCTAAATGTTTTGGAGGGTAAGACAATTCAACAGACAATCAGTAGAACACATTTTGATAAACATGACATAAGCAATTGATAATGCAAAAAACAGCAGACAATTGTACATGACCATTTGCATGAATGTACAAAAGCATTTGCAAAATGTGAAACACAATGAGAAAAGCTATTATGATCTGCACAAGTGACAAGGAGATGTGGAGATTGAATGAACAGTTTTGAGAATTTCAATTCTGATTTGAGAAATGAACCAAATCGACTGAGAAAACTGTAATGTTATGGCTGATCAGTGTAAGTTATTGATAAATAAAATACTTTGAAATTTATATATTACGTATATAATTTGTTTAGTGTAAGCTATTAAATGTGTCCATATACATTAAACAGTGTTTAACACTATATACTATAACTTATACTGTATGCTATACTGGGTGGCTTAAGGGGTAGCACTGTCACCTCACAACAAGAAGGTCCTGGGTTCGAATTTACACTGATTAGACATAACATTAAAACCACCTGTCCATTTTATCAGCTCCACTTGCCATATAGAAGCACTTTGTAGTTCTACAATTACTGACTGTAATCCATCTGTCTCTCCGCATGCTGTGTCAGCCTCCTTTTATTCTGTTCTTCAATGGTCAGGATCCCCACAGAACCACCACAGAGCAGGTATTATTTGGGTGGTGGGTCATTCACAGCATTGCAGTGACACTGACATGGTGGTGGTATGTTACATTTACATTTTCAGCATTTAGCAGACGCTTTTATCCAAAGCGACTTACACAATGAGCTGAACACGATGAGCAATTGAGGGTTAAGGGCCTTGCTCAGGGAGGGTGGCGAGGCTTGAACCGGCAACCTTCTGTTTACTAGTGCAGTACCTTAACCACTGAGCTATCACTGCCCTTAGTGTGTGTTGTGCTGGTATGAGTGGATAAGACACAGCAGTGCGGAGTTTGCATGTTCTCCCCGTGTCCGCATGGGTTTTCTCCGGGTGCTCCGGTTTCCTCCCACAGTCCAAAAACATGCCGACCCCGCTACCGAACGAGAAAAAGGCCAAGGAAGAAAAAGAAGAAGATACTATATACTATACTATATATAACCACTATATCCTGATTAGTGGGGAGTCCCATACCAAAAGTGCAAAACGGAATACACCCAGGACAGTCCATCAAAGGGCAGCACACACATTTAAACAGCCTTTGGAAATAAACATAAACATTTTAATTTCTTCTTTGTTTGAATCAGTTGTTGAGCCATTTTCCTGGATGTTGAATAGTTGTGTATGAAATTAGACATCATTCAAATCTTAGCAACTAGATATCAAAAGGGCTTTGACCTAGCCTTGTCTTCTGACCTGAGAGTCCCATCTTCATTCTGTCATTCATTTCCATTTGGTTTCCCTGGTAGAGTACAGAAGTGGTTTACCATTGCTTTATTTAGCAGTTAAATTGATTTCACTCCCACAGTCCAAAGACATGCAAGTGAGGTGAATTGGAGACACTAAATTGTCCATGACTGTGTTCGATATAACCTTGTGAAATGATTAACCTTGTGGGATGAGTAACTACCGTTCCTGTCATGAATGTAACCAAAGAGTGTAAAATATGAGGTTAAAAAATCCTAATAAACAAACAAATCATCCATCTCTGACATCATCCTACACTGCTGCTGCCCAATATAGGTGGTACATTTAGTCAAGAGAGAACCTGACAGGAGATAAAACTCTAGGCAACATAGTAATAGAATTAAATTAATCAAAGACTAGACAGGCAGCTCAGGTGGCGCAGTGGTAAAAACACACGCTGGAACCAGAGCTGGGATCTCGAATACATCGTATCGAATCTCACCTCTG
Source organism: Trichomycterus rosablanca (assembly GCF_030014385.1). Lineage (NCBI taxonomy): Eukaryota > Metazoa > Chordata > Actinopteri > Siluriformes > Trichomycteridae > Trichomycterus > Trichomycterus rosablanca. The sequence continues at coordinate 12,397,243 of NC_086004.1, read as the reverse complement.
CTACCGGCTAAGGCTGAGCGGCCACATGAACAACGATTGGCCTGTTGTTCAGATATGGGTAGGACTAAGCCGGATGGGGTCTCTCTCCCATGACTGGTGCAATTACGACCTCTGCTGGCTGATTGATGGTGCCTGCACAGAGATGAGAAAAGAGTGCTCTCAGGGTGTGTCTCTCCGTACACAACACTGAGCTGCACTGCACTCGTCAAAGTGCAGGTGATAAAATGCCCACGTGTCGGAGGGGGCGTGGGTTAGCTTCCTTCTCCTCAGTCAGAGCGGGATCGGCATTGGTGGAGAGAAAGCATGACGCAATCGGGCAATTGGATGCGCTAAAAGGGAGAAAAAGGGGAGAAAGGTGTAGAGTGCATAGGAAAAATTAGTATATTCAAATTGAGAATGCAAACAGGGAAAAATGTTTTACTTCTTCCAGTTTTCAAGTATTCAAATTTACGTTCATAATATTTTTCATTCATTTATTTTCTAAAAAAAATGAGTATTCTGTACAAAGATGGTGGTCGTTCTTATATAAGAAATTAGCTACTGTACAAGATGTCTTGATGTTAACAGTTTTTATACCAGGCGACAGCTGTGCGGAAAGCTTTGTAGACAGTGGGATTTTGTGTACAGATGAGCCCTCCACCTCTCCATGCCTGCGCAGTCTCTCTGTTCAAGTCCCCCAAACAAGCCCACTGGGCTTTAAAATTCCAAGATACACACCACTTAGAGTGGTCATCATAAGAGCTGAAAATCACAGATCCAGGGAGTTGGACCCTCCTGATGTTCATTGCATGGAAAGGGAGAGAGCAGTTGGAGGGAAGCTGGTGGGGTTCTCGCTGCCATGATTCCACCAGCAAGTCTGCACTCAGTGTCTGTGCTACCCAGCCAGCATAGATGTCTGGTGGAGAAAGTTAATACACATAAGACAGTGATTAGACAACAATGAAAGGAAAAAGCAATAAGAAGCAATAATTGTTCAGGGAAAATAGAGGAGCTTCATACAATCGCTAGTGTCAAAATGACTAAATATCACTTTGTACATAGCCATAGCAAACACCTCAAACATTTCTGTCAGTACAGTTGAACCTATAACGTGGCAAAAAGGCATCCCTAGAAAAGTGCACCACACACAGATTCACAAGGTGCTTTTAGTAAGAAAAAAGTTGCAGGATGAACTAAAGGAAGCAAGAACAACAGTTACACAAATAAAGATAGATAGATAGATAGATAGATAGATAGATAGATAGATAGATAGATAGATAGATAGATAGATAGATAGATAGATAGATAGATAGATAGACAGAAAGACAGAAAGACGGACGGACAGACGGACAGACAGACAGATGAATAGATAGACAGAAAGACGGACGGACAGACAGACAGACAGACGAATAGATAGATAGATAGATAGATAGATAGATAGATAGATAGATAGATAGATAGATAGATAGATAGATAGACAGACAGACAGACAGAGACAGACAGACAGACAGACAAATGGACGGACAGATAGATAGACACATGGATAGACAGATAGATAGATAGATAGATAGATGGACGGACAGACAGACAGACAGACGTACGGACAGACAGATAGATGAATGGACGGATAGATAGATAGATAGACAGATGAATAGATAGACAGAAATACGGACGGACAGACGGACAGACAGACAGATGAATAGATAGACAGAAAGACGGACGGACGGACGGACAGACAGACAGACGAATAGATAGATAGATAGATAGATAGATAGATAGATAGATAGATAGATAGATAGATAGATAGATAGATAGATAGATAGATTAGATGGACGGACGGACGGACGGACAGACAGACAGACAGACAGACAGACAGACAGACAGACAGACAGACAGACAGACAGACGAATAGATAGATAGATAGATAGATAGATAGATAGATAGATAGATAGATAGATAGATAGATAGATAGATAGATAGATAGATAGATAGGGACGGACGGACGGACAGACAGACAGACAGATAAATGGACGGACAGATAGATAGACACATAGATAGATAGATAGATAGATGGATAGACGGATAGACGGATAGACGGACAGACGGACAGACGGACAGACGGACAGACGGACAGACAGACAGACAGACAGACAGATAGATAGATAGATAGATAGATAGATACAGTGTATCACAAAAGTGAGTACACCCCTCACATTTCTGCAAATATTTCATTATATCTTTTCATGGGACAACACTATAGAAATAAAACTTGGATATAACTTAGAGTAGTCAGTGTACAACTTGTATAGCAGTGTAGATTTACTGTCTTCTGAAAATAACTCGACACACAGCCATTAATGTCTAAATAGCTGGCAACATAAGTGAGTACACCCCACAGTGAACATGTCCAAATTGTGCCCAAAGTGTCAATATTTTGTGTGACCACCATTATTATCCAGCACTGCCTTAACCCTCCTGGGCATGGAATTCACCAGAGCTGCACAGGTTGCTACTGGAATCTTCTTTCACTCCTCCATGATGACATTACGGAGCTGGTGGATGTTAGACACCTTGAACTCCTCCACCTTCCACTTGAGGATGCGCCACAGGTGCTCAATTGGGTTTAGTCCATCACCTTTACCTTCAGCTTCCTCAGCAAGGCAGTTGTCATCTTGGAGGTTGTGTTTGGGGTCGTTATCCTGTTGGAAAACTGCCATGAGGCCCAGTTTTCGAAGGGAGGGGATCATGCTCTGTTTCAGAATGTCACAGTACATGTTGGAATTCATGTTTCCCTCAATGAACTGCAGCTCCCCAGTGCCAGCAACACTCATGCAGCCCAAGACCATGATGCTACCACCACCATGCTTGACTGTAGGCAAGATACAGTTGTCTTGGTACTTCTCACCAGGGCGCCGCCACACATGCTGGACACCATCTGAGCCAAACAAGTTTATCTTGGTCTCGTCAGACCACAGGGCATTCCAGTAATCCATGTTCTTGGACTGCTTGTCTTCAGCAAACTGTTTGCGGGCTTTCTTGTGCGTCAGTTTCCTTCTGGGATGACGACCATGCAGACCGAGTTGATGCAGTGTGCGGCGTATGGTCTGAGCACTGACAGGCTGACCTCCCACGTCTTCAACCTCTGCAGCAATGCTGGCAGCACTCATGTGTCTATTTTTTAAAGCCAACCTCTGGATATGACGCCGAACACGTGGACTCAACTTCTTTGGTCGACCCTGGCGAAGCCTGTTCCGAGTGGAACCTGTCCTGGAAAACCGCTGTATGACCTTGGCCACCATGCTGTAGCTCAGTTTCAGGGTGTTAGCAATCTTCTTATAGCCCAGGCCATCTTTGTGGAGAGCAACAATTCTATTTCTCACATCCTCAGAGAGTTCTTTGCCATGAGGTGCCATGTTGAATATCCAGTGGCCAGTATGAGAGAATTGTTCCCAAAACACCAAATTTAACAGCCCTGCTCCCCATTTACACCTGGGACCTTGACAAATGACACCAGGGAGGGACAACGACACATTTGGGCACAATTTGGACATGTTCACTGTGGGGTGTACTCACTTATGTTGCCAGCTATTTAGACATTAATGGCTGTGTGTTGAGTTATTTTCAGAAGACAGTAAATCTACACTGCTATACAAGCTGTACACTGACTACTCTAAGTTATATCCAAGTTTCATGTCTATAGTGTTGTCCCATGAAAAGATATAATGAAATATTTGCAGAAATGTAAGGGGTGTACTCACTTTTGTGATACACTGTAGATAGATAGATAGATAGATAGATAGATAGATTAGATGGACGGACAGACAGACAGACAGACGAATAGATAGATAGATAGATAGATAGATAGATAGATAGATAGATAGATAGATAGATAGATAGATAGATAGATAGATAGATAGATAGGGACGGACGGACGGACGGACAGACAGACAGACAGATAAATGGACGGACAGATAGATAGACACATAGATAGATAGATAGATAGATAGATAGATAGATAGATAGATAGATAGATAGATAGATAGATAGATAGATAGATAGATAGATGGATAGACGGACAGACAGACAGACAGACAGACAGACAGATAGATAGATAGATAGATAGATAGATGGGTGAATGGATGGATGAATGGACGGACGGATGGATAGACGGACGGACAGACAGACAGACAGATCGATAGATAGATAGATAGATAGATAGACAGATAGACTGATAGACTGATAGGTAGATATATAGATTTTCTTACCATCAACATAACTGTGAGATTTAGCAAAATTGAGAAACACCTCTCCATTGGATGACAGCAGCTTCTCAAGCCTTCTCCTTGGGGTAACAGACAGTGGTTTGCCAGCACAGATCTGTAACATGACTGTGAAGTCTATAGAAAATGCTTCAGGCACCGAGCAGTTGTATGCATGGGGATAAACATAGGCCAGTTGTTGTGCTGTTAAAACATGTGCAGAGACATATTTCATTAAAATCACTAGCAATGGTTATTATTGGTATGGAACATGAATATACTTTGCTATTTATATAAGAACTTGGTGTGATTCCATGACAGTTGTTCATTATGTTTGCTTACATATTTTTTGGAACTGTGTGTAGTTGTAGGTGGTACACAGAACAGTCTGGCCAAAGAGTTTTCCAGTGGAGGGATAGTCAAACCCTTTTTCGGGGAATGGTGGAAAGTGAGGAATGCTGTGTGATATCCAAAATCCCTGAGACTGGTCGAATAGCAATGCCCCTACAGAACAGACATCATATTCTTTAGACTTAATTAATAATTTATTAATAATTTAACCACAATTCATTACATCAGTTAACCATAATTCATTAAAGCCTCCTGATTTGTAAATATTTGCTTGCTGTCCACAAGTATGCACCAGAGGAAAGATCCTGTGTACATAAACCCCCTATATCTGATGTGAAGGGGTGTCAACAAAGCTCAGTCAACAGCATTTATCAGTGCTCTTTGTACTAGAACTGTCCTCTTCAAAAGTAGCTAAACATTGCACAGTCATATTAAAAAAAAAAACAACTGCTGTACAACTGTACCTGTACAACTGCTCATTCGTGGAATTATCAGCCAAATATTTGGCAGCAGCACAATGCATTCAATCATACAGACATTGTAGGTGGATCAAACATCAGAATAAGTTTGACTTATACATGGCATTTGACTTATACATGGGTGTTAGCTGGTTGTTGGTATCACTAGGTTGGTTTGAGAGTTTTAGAAACCGCCAGTATCTCTGGATTTTCATCAACAATAGTCTACATAAAATGATGAACAGAAAAACAAACAGTGAGCAATTTTGCAGATATCCTTAAAGATAGGGGTCAAAGGAGAATGGCCAGACTTGTTCAGAACTACCTTGAGGCAGAAAGGCGTGTTTTGCATTCTAAGATGCCTTTTTGCTAAACACTGTAGCCTTTTTGTCAGCTTGAACTGGTCTAGCCATTCTCTTCTGACATCTTATTATCAGGAAACTGCTTCTCACTGGATGTTTTTTTTTTCACACCAGTCTATATGACCTTATTGATATAGACAAACTGTAGACACATCACTGGCTAACTGGACTACACACTGATCAGCCATAATGTTAAAACCACCTTCTTGTTTCTACACTCACTGTCCATTTTATCAGCTCCACTTACCATATAGGAGCACTTTGTAGTTCTACAATTACTGACAGTAGTCTATCTGTTTCTCTGCATGCGTTGTTAGCCCCCTTTCATGCTGTTCTTCAATGGTCAGGACTCTCCCAGGACCACTGCAGAGCAGGTATTATTTGGGTGGTGGATCATTCTCAGCACTGCTGTGACACTGACATGATGGTGGCGTGTTAGTGTGTGTTGTGCTGGTATGAGTGGATAAGACACAGCAGCGCTGATGGAGTTTTTAAACACCTCACTGTCACTGCTGGACCGAGAATAGTCCATCTACCAAAAATATCCAGCCAACAGCGCCCTGTGGGCAGCGTCCTGTAACCACTGAAGGTGGTCTAGAAGGTCTAGAAGATGAACAACTCAAACAGCAGCAATAGATGAGCGATCGTCTCTGACCTTACAAGGTGGACCAACTAGGTAGGAGTGTCTAATAGAGTGGACAGTGAGTGGACATGGTATTTAAAAACTCCAGCAGCGCTGCTGTGAAAGCAGGCTAAAAAAAGTATGTAGAGAAATAGACGGACAGTCAGTAATTATATAACTTCAAAGTGCTTCTATATGGTAAGCGGAGCTGATAAAATGGACAGTGAGTGTAGAAACAAGGAGGTGGTTTTAATGTTATGGCTGATAATGAAAAGAGAATTGGACCCAAGACAGATTCTTGAGGAACCCCACACTTAAATGGAACACTTAAAAAGAAGGGGGAAAGCGGGGCAATGGGTAAAAAAATCTTGTTAAGGGATGAATAATTATCATGTAAACTGACTCTGTCTTTGAATCCCTTTAGAATCCCTGACATAAATAAAACAGTACTATTATTTATGTTTTTCAATTCTGAATAAAAATGTAAAATAATACATGAAATATAAAGCATAAGTACCTTTTGAATGTCCATAATTGTTTTCGTATTTAAGATCTGGAGGTGCATCATTGTAGAGCATGTATGCAGAGCTATTTGACTGAAAAACAATAACACATTGCAAACAAAATGACTTTATAACAAGAAAAAGCAGGAGTAGGCAAAGTAGTAGGTAGGGTTACACTAAACTATGGGCGTAAACTATTTTGTATACATTTACAGCATTTAGCAACTTACAGCTGTGAGAGTATACAATCTAAGCAATAGAGGGTTAGGGCCTTGCTCAAGGACCCAACAGTGGCAACCTGGCAGTGGTGGGGCTTGGACCAGCAACCTTCTGATTACTAGTACTAGGTACTGGAGCTTTTCCCAACTTTTTAATGGGCACAAGGCACACAGTAACATCCTGGACAGGGTGCCAGTCCATCGCAGAGCAGACACACATACATACACACATTCACCTATAGGGCAATTCAGTGTCTCCAGTTAACCTGACTGCATGTTTTTGGACGTCTGCTAAATGTCTAAAATGTAAATGTAAATGGACTGTGGGAGGAAACCGGAGCAGACACAGGGAGAACATGCAAACTCCACACAGAAAGGTCCCGGACCGCCCCGCCTGGGGATCGAACCCAGGACCTTCTTGCAGTGAGGTGACAGCTACCCACTAAGCCACCGTGCCGCCCCAGGCTACAACTGTCTGTTATATTAAAGAAGCAAGAATGGTAACTGGAGTTAAGTAATATGATTAATAAGAAGCTAAATTGGAAGACAGAAAATGTAACCGGCAGCAGCACCACAGTATTAAGGAATTAATTAGCCCAAGGTCTAAAGAATCACAGTGGTTACTGTGCTGCCGTGTTGCTTATTTATGTGAATAAATGCTTTTGTTATATATATATATATATACAGTGTATCACAAAAGTGAGTACACCCCTCACATTTCTGCAGATATTTAAGTATATCCTTTCATGGGACACCACTGACAAAATGACACTTTGACACAATGAAAAGTAGTCTGTGTGCAGCTTATATAACAGTGTAAATTTATTCTTTCCTCAAAATAACTCAATATACAGCCATTAATGTCTAAACCACCGGCAACAAAAGTGAGTACACCCCTAAGAGACTACACCCCTAAATGTCCAAATTGAGCACTGCTTGTCATTTTCCCTGCAAAATGTCATGTGATTTGTTAGTGTTACTAGGTCTCAGGTGTGCATAGGGAGCAGGTGTGTTCAATTTAGTAGTACAGCTCTCACACTCTCTCATACTGGTCACTGAAAGTTCCAACATGGCACCTCATGGCAAAGAACTCTCTGAGGATCTTAAAAGACGAATTGTTGCGCTACATGAAGATGGCCAAGGCTACAAGAAGATTGCCAACACCCTGAAACTGAGCTGCAGCACAGTGGCCAAGATCATCCAGCGTTTTAAAAGAGCAGGGTCCACTCAGAACAGACCTCGCGTTGGTCGTCCAAAGAAGCTGAGTGCACGTGCTCAGCGTCACATCCAACTGCTGTCTTTGAAAGATAGGCGCAGGAGTGATGTCAGCATTGCTGCAGAGATTGAAAAGGTGGGGGGTCAGCCTGTCAGGGCTCAGACCATACGCTGCACACTACATTGGTCTGCATGGCTGTCACCCCAGAAGGAAGCCTCTTCTGAAGTCTCTACACAAGAAAGCCCGCAAACAGTTTGCTGAAGACATGTCAACAAAGGACATGGATTACTGGAACCATGTCCTATGGTCTGATGAGACCAAGATTAATTTGTTTGGTTCAGATGGTCTCAAGCATGTGTGGCGGCAATCAGGTGAGGAGTACAAAGATAAGTGTGTCATGCCTACAGTCAAGCATGGTGGTGGGAATGCCATGGTCTGGGGCTGCATGAGTGCAGCAGGTGTTGGGGAGTTACATTTCATTGAGGGACACATGAACTCCAATATGTACTGTGAAATACTGAAGCAGAGCATGATCCCCTCCCTCCGGAAACTGGGTCGCAGGGCAGTGTTCCAGCATGATAATGACCCCAAACACACCTCTAAGACGACCACTGCTTTATTGAAGAGGCTGAGGGTAAAGGTGATGGACTGGCCAAGCATGTCTCCAGACCTAAACCCAATAGAACATCTTTGGGGCATCCTCAAGCAGAAGGTGGAGGAGCGCAAAGTCTCAAATATCCGCCAGCTCCGTGATGTCGTCATGGAGGAGTGGAAAAGCATTCCAGTGGCAACCTGTGAAGCTCTGGTAAACTCCATGCCCAGGAGAGTTAAGGCAGTTCTGGGAAATAATGGTGGCCACACAAAATATTGACACATCAGGAACTTTCACTAAGGGGTGTACTCACTTTTGTTGCCGGTGGTTTAGACATTAATGGCTGTATATTGAGTTATTTTGAGGGAAGAATAAATTTACACTGTTATATAAGCTGCACACAGACTACTTTTCATTGTGTCAAAGTGTCATTTTGTCAGTGTTGTCCCATGAAAAGATATACTTAAATATCTGAAGAAATGTGAGGGGTGTACTCACTTTTGTGATACACTGTATATATATATATATTTTTAAATCAACAGCTTTATCCTGGTCAGGGTTGCAGCATGTCCAGTTTCACCAGGAAACACTGCAAGCAAGGCAGGAATACCCTGGACAGGACAATAGTCCATCACAGGGCTCCCTCAGACAATGCCCAGCCAACAGATAGAACCATTGAGATCCGAACACAGATCTTAGCATTGGTGGGCCAGTGTTATAGACTACTGCACCACCAGAGCGCAATAAATTAATGTATGAATGATACAGTCCTAATCATACACCAATCAGCCATAACATTAAAACCACCTCCTTGTTTCTACACTCACTGTCCATTTTATCAGCTCCACTTACCATATAGAAGCACTTTGTAGTTCCACAATTACTGACTGTAGTCCATCGGTTTCTCTGCATGCTTTGTTAGCCTCCTTTCATGCTGTTCAGGACTCTCTCAGGACCACCACAGTGCAGGTATTATTTAGGTGGTGGATCATTCTCAGCACTGCAGTGACAATGACATGGTGGTGGTGTGTTAGTGTGTGTTGTGCTGGTATGAGTGGATGACACAGCAGCGCTGCTGGAGTTTTTAAATACCGTGTCCACTCACTATCCACTCTATTAGACACTCCTACCTAGTTCCACCAAGGTCCACCTTGTAGATGTAAAGTCAGAGACGATCGCTCATCTATTGCTGCTGTTTGAGTTGGTCATCTTCTAGACCTTCATCAGTGGTCACAGGATGCTGCCCATGGGGCGCTGTCGGCTGAATATTCATGGTTGGTGGACTATTCTCAGTCCAGCAGTGACAGTGAGGTGTTTAAAAACTCCATCAGTGCTGCTGTGTCTTACCCACTCATACCAGCACAACACACACTAACACACCACCACCATGTCAGTGTCACTGCAGTGCTGAGAATGATCCACCACCCAAAAAATACCTGCTCTGTAGTGGGTCCTGACCATTAAAGAACAGCATGAAAGGGGGCTAACAAAGCATGCAGAGAAACAGATGGACTACAGTCAGTAATTGTAGAACTACAAAGTGCTAAAATGGACAGTGTGTGTAGAAACAAGGAGGTGGTTTTAATGTTATGGCTGATCGGTGTATACATCACAGTTGTTAAAAGCTGCACATACCTTGTAGCTCTTGTATAGCTGGTTGAGTGTTCTGCCTACAGCCCCTTCAGTAGTATTCACTGCATATCGACTCTTCTGCCAGGTCGATACCGAAGGATCCAAATACATGTACTCGACTCCGCTTCCCACATCACCCTTCTTATATTTTGGCAACTTGTACACAATGAACCTTATATTGTAAAAGCACAAGGAGAACATGTATTAAAGATCTTACTAAAACACACCAGAAATGAAGTTTAAAAGATTACCAGTGTTTACCAGTCTACAGGCTGCCCTTCTTCATTCAAGCAGCTGAATTCACCATTACATAGTGAACATGTCAGAAACACTTGGAGCAAAATCAAACAGAAACACCAGAACAAAAGCATTTTTATCTGTGTTAATGTGGAAAAAAGAAGTAGCTCATGCTCATATGGCTTCCTCACGATTAAGCAAGAATGAAAGTACCAATGTACGCTTGAAAAAAGGGAAGTTCAGTGTTTTGTCTCATGACTTCTTGGATGTCCGCTTAAACTTCTTCTAAGTACAAAAACATATACAACTGCTATCAGAAATGCACTATATTTTGTATTTATATTAAAGAAAATGAGTTTTAATACCACTCTGTACAATACATGAGTCACAATTGGTTCAGTGTTGTTTAAATGTTGTACTGCCACAACATTATACAGCTAAAGTCAAAATTTACATACAACGATCAGCCACAACATTAAAACCACCTCCATGTTTCTACACTCACTGATCATTTTATCAGCTCCACTTACCATACAGAAGCACTTTGTAGTTCTACAATTACTGACTGTAGTCCATCTGTTTCTCTGCATGCTTTGTTCGCCTTTCATGCTGTTCTTCAATGGTCAGGACTCTCCCAGGACCACTAGAGAGTAGGTATTATTTGGGTGGTGGGTCATTCTAAGCACTGCAGTGACAATGACATGGTGGTGGTGTGTCAGTGTGTGTTGTGCTGGTATGAGTGGAACAGACACAGCAATGTCACTGCTGGACTGAGAATAGTCCACCAACCAAAAACATCCAGCCAACAGCGCCCCGTGGGCAGCGTCTTGTGACCACTGATGAATGTCTAGAAGATGACCAACTCAAACAGCAGCAATAGATGAGCGATCGTCTCTGACTTTACATCTACAAGGTGGACCAACAAGGTAGGAGTGTCTAACAGAAAGGACAGTGAGTGACACAGTATTTAAAAGCTCCAGCAGCGCTGCTGTGTCTGATCCACTCATACCAGCACAACACACACTAACACACCACCACAATGTCATTATCACTGCAGTGCTGAGAATGATCCATCACCTAAATAATACCCGCTCTGTAGTGGTCCTGGGAGAGTCCTGATCATTGAAGAACAGGCTAAAGGAAGGCTAAAAATCCACGCAGAGAAAAAGATGAACTATATGGTAAGTTGAGCTGATAAAATGGACAGTGAGTGTAGAAACAAGGAGGTGGTTTTAATGTTATGGCTGATCAGTGTATAATAAGCTTCCAACTTTGAGGTAATAGTTTGTAGAATAGCTTTAAAAAAGTTTCGATGTATAACGCCAAATCTATAAAGAAATGGTTTTCCAACTCTGGTGAACTAGAACTTAAATGGCCAGCACAAAGACTCTTCAATTACATTTGGGATGAGTTGGATTGCCAAATGCAAGGCACACAATATACCCCAAAATTAGTGTATATATATTTTTTGCTATATATATTTGGAGAAAAGTCTCTTCAGAATGCGTAGTAGACGCTGGTATAGCAGTAACAGAGAGACCAACTTCTTATGCTTTACAGCACGTACACATTCATCGTTTAAATGTCCACGTACTTCTGGTCACGGAGTAGAATATTTACATAACCTTGAAATTCATATGAAAGCAAAAACATTTTTCCAATAGTGAATATACAGTACAACCAACCGAAATACTTGTTTTAAAGCAATTCAACCCTGACCATGGACATGACCATTTGGACCCATTGCAAAACACTAAACTGCAGGTGACACCACCCCCTAATATAATCATTTGTCTCCAGCGATTCAGCTCCTGGTGAAGATTCGAGAGGAAAGACACGCACTCGGAACACCAACTGACCAATATGACTACCTCAAACCAGGTAGAGAGCTCGATTTTACACTTAAAACGTCATTTTTATTGTAAATTTAATACTAAAATGTGAATTTTTTTAAATCCTCAGAATGTGGAGTTCGTGAGGACAGGGTATGGCAAGAATCACGTGAAGGTCATGTATATTCGTCGAGAAGGGACCTACCACTACATAGTCGAGTTGAAAGCAGATGTGCAGCTAACGTTAAGCTCGAAGAATGATTACCTGACTGGAGACAACTCGGACATCATCCCTACTGACACTATCAAAAACACTGTTCATGCTCTGGCCAAGCTGAAAGGGGTAGGTCTGACCATCGTAGACATATATTACAGATATAAAATTATGAGTAGTTAATTAAAGCATGTACACAAAGTGTCAATGGAAGATCTCTGATGTAGAAAATGTGGTAAATGTTGACTCATTAGACTTCTTACATCAAGTTATGCATCTTCACACATTTTACTGAATGGTAACCCAGCCTTTTAATTTTAACTCACAACATACAGTTTTAGTATGTTGACTGGGGCATACGGTGCTAATTGTACTGCTGTCGTAGCCCAGCATCTTGTCATCATCTTTGACCATCTTTTAAGGTTCTTTGAAATGTGTTTTGGGGTGCCTTGTTATAGGAAAGCTCACCTTCAACCAACCTGTCAGTCTAAGGTCCATAATTAAAACTCTTGACTTGCTCAGGGGTTCAGATACTGACAGATTAACCAATGTTTTAAAAGACACTCAAAGGTACAACTGTATTTTCAATAATATTTTCACAGGGTTCACAAACTTTTTCTTGAAGCTATATAAAGTTAAAATAAACATTAATGTTTGCATATACACTGATCATCCATAACATTAAAACCACCTCCTTGTTTCTACACTCACTGTCCTTTTTATCAGCTCCACTTACCATATAGAAGCACTTTGTAATTCTACAATTACTGACTGTAGTCCATCTGTTTCTCTGCATGCTTTGTTAGCCCCCTTTCATGCTGTTCTTCAATGGTCAGGACTCTCCCAGGACCACCACAGAGTAGGTATTATTTGGGTGGTGGGTGATTCTCAGCACTGCAGTGACACTGACATGGTGATGGTGTGTTAGTGTGTGTTGTGCTGGTATGAGTGGATCAGACACAGCAATGCTAATGGAGTTTTTAATTTTTTTTTTAATATTGCTGGACCGAGAATAGTCCACCAACCAAAAATATTCAGCCAACAGCGCCACGTGGGCAGCGTCCTGTGACCACTGATGAAGGTCTAGAAGATGACCAACTCAAACAGCAGCAATAGATGAGCGATCGTCTTTGACTTTACATCTACAAGGTGGACCAACTAGGTAGGAGTGTCTAATAGAGTGGACGGTGAGTGGACACGGTATTTAAAAACTCCAGCAGCACTGCTGTGTCTCATCCACTCATACCAGCACAACACACACTAACACACCACCACCATGTCGGTGTCACTGCAGTGCTGAGAATGATCCACCACCTAAATAATACCTGCTCTGTGGTGGTCCCGACTATTGAAGAACAGGGTAAAAGCAGGTTAAAAAAAGTATGTAGAGAAACAGATGGACTACAGTCAGTAATTGTAGAACTACAAAGTGCTTCTATATGGTAAGTGGAGCTGATAAAATGGACAATGAGTTTAGGAACAAGGAGGTGGTTTTAATGTCATAGCTAATTAGTGTATATTCTTCTGTCTAGTTCTGTCTAGCATTTTTTTTTATGCTTAAAAACTGTCAACAAGGCAACAATAATTAGATGCTTTTCTGAAAAGGCTGCAGGTCTGTTTTTACAAAGATAGAAATCAGCTTTCCATATTCAGTGTTTTAAACGAAACTACAGATACTGCTCAATACCTACAATATATTGCCAAAAGTATGTAGACACCTGTAGGACTTAGCTTTTACATATACATTTTCGGCATTTAGCAGATGCTTTTATCCAAAGCGACTTACAGTACTGTGACAGTATACAATATAAGCAATTGAAGGTTGGAACAGTTGCAACCTGGCAGAGGTGGGGCTTGAACCGGCAACCTTCTGATTACTAGTCCAGTACCTTAACCACTTAACCACTCCATTGCAGCCATAACTCCTCCCGCACTTGTGAGGTAAAGCACTTATGTTGGATGAGATGACTTGTTTTGGCAATCAGCATTCCAATTCATTCCAAAGGTTCAGTTCAGGAGTTCTGTGCAGGTCTTTAAATGTACTCCATGCCAAAATCAAACCTGTCTTTATGCTCACAAATCTTTCTAAACCTGTTGCAACAAAGTAATTGATTTTTAACACCTTAGGTGTTAAGTGTGACAGAAATATCTGAGCTCATTATTCAGGAGGGGTACCAATATGATTGTAGCTATAAAGTATATCCTGGCAGCGGTGTAAGTGTATTTTATCTATTTTATTTTAAAGGGTATGTGTGTTTGTCTTTTCACAGGTCAGGACCATTGAGGGCTTTGCCCTGGACATCTGCAACCATTTCCTAACAGCGTTCAAACATGTCACACGAGCAAAGGTCAACATCGTGGAAGCTCCATGGAAGAGACTGGAAAAGGTGCTGCTAACATAAAAATGGCGATAAATAAACAGATCTTTTACTCATGACCATAGATTTTCTTAAATGTTGTATGTTATATAATATTTTTTTTTTTTTGCAGAATGGTGTTTTGCATTCCCATGCTTTCATCTTCTCTCCAGAATCCTGGCGATTCTGTGAGGTAGAACAGTATCGGAATGGTGAGTGAATTACTCACTAATAATTTTCACTTTTCTATTCTTTGGTGATTCTACAAGTGAACATTTTACCCTCTAAGTTGATTTGTTAGAAGCAGGAAAAATGGGCAAGCGTAAGGATTTGAGTGTGTTTGACAAGGGCCAAATTGTGATGGCCAGACGACTGGTTCAGAGCATGTCCAAAACTGCAGCTCTTGTGGGGTGTTCCCAGTCTGCAGTGGTCAGTATCTATCAACAGTGGTCCAAGGAAGGAACAGTGGTAAACCGCCGACAAGGTCATGGGCGGCCAAGGCTCACTGATGCACGTGGGGAGGGAAGGGTGGCCTGTGTGGTCCGATCCAACAGACGAGCTACTGTAGCTCAAATTGCTGAAGAAGTTAATGCTGGTTCTGATAGAAAGGTGTCAGACTCCATGCTTCGACGGGTCAGGGCTGTTTTGGCAGATCATAATGTTATGCCTGATCAGTGTATGTTTAACATTTTATTATTTTGTAATAAGATATTTTAAGATACTGTTCATCCCTACAGACAAACCAGTGATCCACAGTGGAATCCAGGACATGAAGGTTCTCAAGACCACACAGTCAGGCTTTGAAGGCTTTCTTAAAGACCGCTTCACTACTCTCCAAGAATCCAAGGACAGGATCTTCTGTACTACTGTCTACGCTAAGTGGCGTTACCACACGAGCCAGAACCCGAATTTTGACACTGCCTGGTAACTAGAACAAAAATCTAACATAAGCCTTAAGCCCTGGTGCTCTGTCCACAAAGAGCCAGTGTGGCAGCTGGAATTAATACTGGGAAAGCATCTTACTCTTGTTGGTAATATGCCGCCCAGGGCCACTGGACCTTTGTGGTTGAGATTGAGTACCAGTTGTCTAAATTATGATCTAATTAAAATGGGATAGATGGATGTATGTTGTTGTTGCAGGAATACAGTTAAGGACACAATCATCGAAAAGTTTGCTGGACCATATGTGCATGGGGAGTACTCACCCTCAGTTCAGAAGACTCTGTACGATACCCAAGTTCTTGTTCTTGACAGAATTCCTGAGGCAAGTCTCTTTTAAAGATTTGAATGTCAGTTCAACATCTTTAGATTAATCTAATAACACTGTTACATCATGCTTTTGCATCTTGTCTTATAGGTTGAGGAGATTGAAATCGTCATGCCCAATCAGCACTATTTCACAATCGACATGACAAAACTGGGGCTCTCCAATAGAGATGAGGTTGGTGTCTATAAAGCATTCATTTCTATAAAAAAAAATAATGTTATGATACACAATATTGCCAAAAGTATTCACTCACCCATCCAAATAACTGGTGTTCCAATCACTTCCATGGCCACAGGTGTATAAAACCAAGCACCTAGGCATGCAGACTGCTTCTACAAACATAAGTGAAAGAACGGGTCGCTCTCAGGAGCTCAGTGAATTCCAGCGTGGTACCGTGATAGGATGCCACCTGTGCAACAAGTCCAGTCGTGAAATTTCCTCGCTACTAAATATTCCACAGTCGACTGTCAGTGGTATTATAACAAAATGGAAGCGATTGGGAACGACAGCAAATGACAGAGCGGGGTCAGCGGATGCTGAGGCGCATAATGCACAGAGGTAGCCAACTGATGCAGTGGTGTAAAGCACACTGCCACGGGACTCCAGAGCAGTGAAGACGTGTTCTCTGGAGTGACGAATCTTGGTACTTGTCTGACTGCATTGTGCCAAGTGTAAAGTTTGGGAGAGGGGGGATTATGGTGTGGGGTTGTTTTTTTAGGAGCTGAGCTTCAGCATACCAAGAGATTTTGGACAATTTCATGCTCCCAACTTTGTGGGAACAGTTTGGGGATGGCCCCTTCCTGTTCTAACATGACTGCGCACCAGTGCACAAAGCAAGGTCCATAAAGACATGGATGAGCGAATTTGGTGTGGAAGAACTTGACTGGCCTGCACAGAGTACTGATCTCAACCCGATAGAACATCTTTGGGATGAATTAGAGCGGAGACTGCGAGCCAGGCCTTCTCGTCCAACATCAGTGTCTGACCTCACAAATGCGCTTCTGGAAGAAAATTCCCGTAAACACACTCCTAAACCTTGTGGAAAGCCTTCCCAGAAGAGTTGAAGCTGTTATAGCTGCAAAGGGTGGGTCGACATCATATTAAACCCTATGGATTAAGAATGGGACGTCACTCAAGTTCATATGCGTGTAAAGGCAGACGAGCGAATACTTTTGGCAATATAGTGTATATTTGATTTACTTGTTCGTACTTGTGATTTTGATTATTTAATGCAGAGAGATAATGGCTCTACACTGGTTCACTTGAGTCCTTTTTTGTTAGTTTTTAACCCTAGATAGTGATACAAATGGTTGTTGAATTTTTTTATGGAAATGCTTGATGAGTCAGATGACTATGATTCTCCAAAGGTCGGCGGAAATCACATTTGACAAAAAGTGTTGTGTAATATACTTAGTTTATCGGTCTATCATGCAAGTGTGACAATTTTGCAATAACTTGCAATCTGGAAAGTGAAAATGACTTTTTCACTCAACTATTGAATTTATTTTTAGGTTGACAAAGTCACCAATGCATTACTGTTCCTTTTTTTATTAAAACAAAGAAAAAAGATGACAAAGTAGCTTAAGATTAGCTCAACAAAAGTGATCAATTTACATGATACTCACTCAATTAGAGTCGGGGGCGGGGGGAAGGTGGGGGTTGGAGCCTATCCCAGTTTTTCAATGGGCGCAAGGCACACAGTAACACCCTGGAACGGGACGCCAGTCCATCGCAGGCCAGACACACATATACACACACACACCCATTCACCTATAGGGCAATTCAGTGTCTCCAATTAACCTGACTACATGTTTTTTTTGGACTGTGGGAGGAAACCGGAGCTCTCGGAGGAAACCCTCACAGACACGGGGAGAACATGCAAACTCCGCACAGAAAGAAACCCAGGACCTTCTTGCTGTGAAGCGACAGTGCTACCCACTGAGCCACCGTGCTGCCCTATTTACATGATACTTTAAGTATAAAATGACAAAGCTTCTGGAAATTAGCAATTAGGAAGCTAATGCTTACAGGCGAATATTGTTTTAGCATGACTGTGCCTCTGCTCAAAGCAAGGTCTATAAAGACTTAGTTCGATAAAGAGTGTGACCAACACCAATAATTATTATCATTTAAATTAAGAATAAAATACCACCTTTTTCTACTTGCGACCAACATGAGCTAGTTCAGTAGCTAATAGCAGTTAGCAGCTTACTTTTAGCTTTAAGATTTGCTTATGTTTCCTAAACAAATATTTATACATATTAATGGTCTATTTAACATTGGTTTGTTTCTGTGAAAGACTTTTAAATATCATTTTATTTAAAAGAACTTTCAAAAACGTAGGATGCAGTGGTGTAAAGTACGCCACCACTGGACTCTAGAGCAGTGGAGACGTGTTCTCTGGAGTGACGAATCACGCTTCTCCGTCTGGCAATCCGATGGACGAGTCTGGGTTTGGCGGTTGCCAGGAGAACGGTACTTGTCTGACTGCATTGTGCCGAGTGTAAAGTTTGGTGGAGGGGGGGTTATGGTGTGGGGTTGTCTTTCAGGAGTTGGGCTCGGCCCCTTAGTTCCAGTATAAGGAACTCTTAATGCTTCAGCATACCAAGAGATTTTGGACAATTTCATGCTCCCAACTTTGTGGGAACAGTTTGGGGATGGCCCCTTCCTGTTCTAACATGACTGCGCACCAGTGCACAAAGCAAGGTCCATAAAGACATGGATGAGCAAGTTTGGTGTGGAAGAACTTGACTGAGTCCTGACCTCAACCCGACAGAACACCTCTGGGATGAATTAAGAGTGGAGACTGTGAGCCAGGCCTTCTCGTCCAACATCAGTGTCTGACCTCACAAATGCGCTTCTGGAAGAATGGTCAAAAATTCCCATAAACACACTCCTAAACCTTGTAGAAAGCCTTCCCAGAAGAGTTAAAGCCATTATAGCCGTAAGGGTGGGCCGAAATATTAAACCTTATGGATTAAGAATGGGACGTCACTCAAGTTCATATGCGTGTAAAGGCAGACGAGCGAATACTTTTGGCAATATAGTGTATTTGTAAGCTCTGTTACATTCCTATCTTTAAGATCATGTAAGGTTTCTATACATCTCTTTCAGGTTCTGCTACCTCTTGATAATCCATCTGGAAACATCACAGGAACTGTATGCAGGAAGCCCCGAGCTAAACTGTGAAACTATCAAGAAAACCGAGACATCCACAAACAAAAGCATTATACAAATCTTTAATCACCTGCAAGAAAAAAGTAACCAATTTACACACAA
Organism: Trichomycterus rosablanca; assembly: GCF_030014385.1. Taxonomy (NCBI): domain Eukaryota; kingdom Metazoa; phylum Chordata; class Actinopteri; order Siluriformes; family Trichomycteridae; genus Trichomycterus; species Trichomycterus rosablanca. Next base: position 12,377,865 of record NC_086004.1, on the reverse strand, counting down.
TTTTTGTTCAACCAATGTGAGTTAACAAAATAAATAAAAACAATTTATAATTGAAAACCTGAACTTGTTTAAATGCGGGTTAAAATGCAGTGGCTGCCACAAAAATACTCCTTTATAATAAATAATTGGTTTAATAAATAAAATAAAGGTGAGTGTAATTCCATAATTGACACAGTTCTGAACTGCTGTGGATAAGAATTTAGCACCTTGATGTGAAATAGCTTGGTACACTGATTTAATTTGATAGACACATTTAAAAAAAAAATACAATTGAACCCATTTAGATGGGATAAACACATATCCTTCACTGTACACAAAGTGGATTTATGGGTAATGCAAAAGCTGTTAAACAACTTGTTGCCGAAGTGGGCGAAATCAATTTTAAAGGATCTCTTGATGCATGCTCAATAATCCAGGTACACGAATCCACAAAGTTGAATCGGTTCACCTGGACACAAGTTTGTTGTAGAGATACGTTTGTGACTTCTTCAGTCTGAGCTGGTGGTGAATAACCCAGACATTATATGCATAACGACCGATCGCCGCACATTGCCCATTAATTACTATGGCCATGTGTGCCTTTCACATATGATTGGGGTATAGCTCCTATTACGGCGTTGTAAGAGGGTGAGAGATGTACTCTCAGGCCCCCTCCCCGGTTCAGGGATGCTGGTTTGAACGAGAAGTCAAAGAGGCAAGTGCAATGCAAAGCGTCAGATGCAGTGGTGTAAAGTACGCCACTACTGGACTCTAGAGCAGTGGAGACGTGTTCTCTGGAGTGACGAATCACGCTTCTCCATCTGGCAATCCGATGGACGAGTCTGGGTTTGCCGGTTGCCAGGAGAACGATACTTGTCTGACTGCATTGTGCCAAGTGTATAGTTTGGTGGAGGGGGGATTATGGTGTGGGGTTGATTTTCAGGAGTTAGTTCCAGTAAAAGGAACTCAATTTGGACAATTTCAAGCTTCCCAACACGACTGTGCATGAGTGCCTTTCACATATGATTGGGGTAAAGCTCCTATTACGGCGTTGTAAGATGGTGAGAGATGTACTCTCAGGTCCCCTCCCCGGTTCAGGGATGCTGGTTTGAACGAGGAGTCAAAGAGGCCATCTATGTGAAGAGGGAACGACCATCCCTGAATCGGGGAGGGGGCCTGAGAGTACATCTCTCACCATCTTACAACGCCGTAATAGGAGCTATACCCCAATCATATGTGAAAGGCACACATGACCATTGTAATTAATAGTCATTGTGATTTGCATATGGACCTGATCACCGGTTCCATTGTTATGCAATGTGCGGTGATCGGTCGTTTTGCAAATCGTCTGCATATAAGATTGGGGTATTCACCACCAGCTCAGACTGAAGAAGTCACTTGGAAGAGTGACGAAACGTATCTCTACAACAAACTTGTGTGAACTGATTCAACTTTGTGGACAATTTTAAAGGACACAATCTAGGCATGAGTACAGTAGGTTCAGTAATGTAGAAGTTCATTAAATCCCTTTGCTTTGCACAAGTTACTGCAAATATCATGAATATGACACGTTTTTAAATCACATGGCAGTGGGTATTTTCAATGTTGGGGTTCTACCCTGACATGGAAGTGCTTGAAAGTGAAAATGGGGAAAATAATTAAAAAAAATATCTATTGTTAGTTTTTAATTTTAAATTACTTCATGTATTCACAGTTATTATTTAAAAAAATCTGAGCACCCACATGAACAACGATTGGCCTGTTGTTCAGATAGGGGTGGGATATTGAAAGCCTGATAGGGACTCTCTCTGAACTACTGCAATTACGACCTCTGTTAGCTGATTAATGGCGCCTGCACAGAGACGGGAAAAAGAGTGCTGTCAGGGTGTGTCTCTCCGTACACAGTGCTGAGCCGTATTGCACTCGTCATAGTGTAGGTGACAAAATGCATACGGCTGCTGCCCACGTGTCGGAGGGGGCGTGGGTTAGCTTCGTCCTCCTCAATCAGAACGGGGATCGGCAAAAATAAAGAAATTAATAATAAAAATAAAAAAATTATATACTGTATAAATATATATATATATATATACACATACATACACACATATACATTTATACAGGGTGAGTCAAAAGTCTCAGGACACTTATTTCAGAAACGAAAGGGAAAATGACATCTGAAAACCTCAGCAAGTAATGGGTGAGGGGGCCTATCTTTTAGGCTATATCCGGAGCATGACCGCCATCTTGAAAGCCGCCATATTGGATCAAGGGCAAGTTTTTCCAATGGGAAGGTGGTCATGTAGCATATCAAAGAAGACCAGAATTTGCAATATTCCATGTGGTTCAAAAGTCATCAACACAGAAAGTTGCAACAACAACTGGGAACGTTCCCTGTCATGCACAGCTATTTGACGTGTTCAATGTGTTGTCCCTGGTGCTGAATGCTGTCACAAGCCTCCATGATGCGGTGCTGAAGGTGGTGTTTGTTGTGGATTTCCTCAGCATACACAAATAAAAGAGTGTCCTGAGACTTTTGACTCACCATATACTGTATATATATATATATATATATATATATATATATATATATATATATATATATATATATATATTTTTTTTTTTTAAAAGCTTCTGCACCTTTTTTCAAAAACAATTTGCATCACTTGCATTCACCTACATCACATGAAAATCTTCTTTCCCTTAAAGCTTTTTCGAGCGGTCTAAAGAAATGGAAATCAGATGGCGCTAAATCCGGACTATAAGCTCTCTCTCAGTCTCTCAGTCTCTCGGACACGCCCACTTACTACTCCTCCCACCCTCACCACTTCCAACGAAAATATAAAAGTGTGGAAACTTTTTGAAGATCCCTCGTATTACAAAATGAAGATGGTACCAGAGGATCAGGTGTGTACAGCAGGAAGTTCTGTGGATACAGAATGTCTAATGTAGGTCCAGCGACATCTCACACTCGTGAAGCATTGGTAGCACATGGCCATCATGAAATTCATCATACATTCTTATAGATTCGGTAGAATTCCATACGCCCTATGTGTCCTGAAGTCAGTAAGTGGTTATCCATGTCTCAATATCTATAGCTTGTTCAAGCGAAATGCACTAAAATGAACACAAAAATAGTTCGGTTTAATTTTTAAACCGGCCTAAAGCTACCATTTCAAAAGTGAGTGAGTATATGTGAATAAAACCTCAATAAAAAACAAATACAGCTGAACTATTGTTAGTTTTTACAACCAGACTTGACATCAGGTTGTATGCATTTTCAGTCGTTCAAGAAAAAAAGCAAAAGCAAAATAAATTAGCACCCTCCAACATATTTTTGCACAATGTACAGCTCAATAACACAATAATGAATTCATGTTCCATAAAAGCTTTGAAAACGTAATTCATGTCTTAGCTAGACAATACCTTCCATAGTAGTGTTCACAACCTTAGTGTCAGACACTCTCGCGCATTATTTCTTACAGTAAAAGCTTAAAAAATCTCAAACAATATTGAACATTCTGACATCTGTACATGTTTGCGAAGGATCTTGGGATTTCAGTCAAAACACAAGTCAAATGCATCAAACACAAATCAAGACCTAAATCAAACTGAGAAGGAGAAATTCACATTACAGTCCTTTTTTTTGCCCGAAAGGACGCATCAAATACATGCCAGGACTCGGCCTTATCTTTAGTCTCAGATTAGATTACCCTGCTGTTCCATGGCGTGATTGTCTTCCAAGCTGCCGGATGTCCTCGGTGCTACGAGGCGTTGCTTTTTAAGTGCTGGGTCTGAAGCGGCTTCACGTGGAACTCGTAGATTTTGAGTGCAGGGCCCAGTTTTATCGAGAGTCCGGTCAGAACGTCGTTGCGAGTCATGAGCAAGAGAGATTTGCCATCAATTTCCTGCAGTAGGAAAAATGCAAGGTAGGAATTTTAAAGTAAAACTATCATAATAATCCATCTATTCAATCAGCATGAACATGAGACTACGATAAGCCCCATGGGGGACATTCAAGTTAGTAGTATGACAACTTACAACTATACAGGAAAAAACGATATGTCTATATCTTGTTTCTACACTCACTGTCCATTTTATCAGCTCCACTTACCACATAGGAGCACTTTGTAGTTCTACAATTACTGACTGTAGTCCATCTGTTTCTCTGCACGCTTTGTTAGCCTGCTTTCATGCTGTTCTTCAATGGTCAGGACCCCCACAGGACCACCACAGAGCAGGTATTATTTGGGTCGTGGATCATTCTCAGCACTGCAGTGACACTGACATGGTGGTGGTGTGTTAGTGTGTGTTGTGCTGGTATGAGTGGAGTTTTTAAATACTGTGTCCACTCACTGTCCACTCTATTAGACACTCCTACCTAGTTGATCCACCTTGTAGATGTAAAGTCAGAGACGATCACTCATCTATTGCTGCTGTTTGAGTTGGTCATCTTCTAGACCTTCACCAGTGGTCACAGGACGCTGCCAAGGTGCTGTTGTTGGTGGACTATTCTCTATCCAGCAGTGACAGTGAGGTGTTTAAAAACTCTATCAGCATTGCTGTGTCTGATCCACTCATACCAGCACAACACACACTAACACACCACCACCATGTCTGTGTCACTACAGTGCTGAGAATGATCCACCACCTAAATAATACCTGCTCTGTGGGGGTCCTGACCATTAAGGAACAGAGTAAAAGGAGGTTAAAAAAGTATCTAGAGAAACAGATGGACTACAGTCAGTAATTGTAGAACTACAAAGTGGAGCTGATAAAATGGACAGTGTGTGTAGAAACAAGGAGGTGGTTGTAATGTTATGGCTGATCGGTGTATTGTTTGCACTTGTGTTCAATGGTACATGGAATGAAGCTGACAGGGTTAAGTGTCTTGCTCAAAAACCTAAAAATGGCAGCATGGAAGTGCTGGGGTTCCAACCCACAACCTTCTGATTGATAGTCCAAAGCTCTACCCACTAGGCTTTCACTGTCATATTTAGACTGAAGTCATATTCTTATACTTTTGGTACCTCATAAAGCAGCATCGAGACAAATGCTCACCTCTGCTCCACAAGTACAAACCCTATTTCCAAAAATAATGGGACATTTTTTAAAACGCAACAAAAACAAGAATCATCATCCTAGAACTTGCATGTTCAAATCTCAGCTCTGCTACTGGAAGGTCAAGTGCCTATATGGACAATGACTGGCTTGTCTGAGGGTGGGATTATTGGAGGGGGTTCCTCATAACTGCTGCAATTATGACCTCTACTGGCAGATCGATGGCACCTGCACAGAGACGGGGGATCATGGAGATCAGTGTAAGACTCTCCGTCCACAGTTCAGACACCTGTCTGAACCCGCTTCATCCAGGTAATAAGAAGCGATCAGCTGCTATACACGTGTTGGAGGGGAGGGGTGTTAGTCACAGCCCTCCTCGATCAGGTGGAATGTGATCGGGCACTCGGATATGACTAAATTAGGAGGAAAATTGGGAAAAAAGAAACAAAAAAACATCTTTACCTGATCCTGGAAAGCAGTGGCCTGCTCTTCAAATCCAGTAGCTTTGAAATAATTGACAACGTCGGCTACAGCCCAGTGAGCAGGATCGGGAAGTTGCCCATTCTCCACCGTACTGTTAAAAAACAACATAAATTCAATTCTGTGTTACCACATGGGTCTAATGCACTAGCCTGGATCTCAGCTGTGCTATCGAGCTGGCTTAGCGTTCACATGGGCACATCTGGCTTCAACTATGGAAGAAAATGGTAGAATGGGTTTCTTATAGTGATGGGTCGGTCGCGAACGATCCGGCTCTAAGAGCCGGCTCTTTATAGTGAACGACGGGATCCGGCTCCTGATTGGGAGCCGATTCGTTTTTTTCCGGGGGTTAATATTTCTGTCAAAACCGCACGTGATTGGTCAAGATACGTGGTGGCGTTTGTGTGTTTACACTGAGCAGGAGGGGAGGGGTTACACACACACACACGCACACACAGACAGCGTGCACACGAACAGGAGGGAGGGAGAGAGAGAGAGAGAGAGAGAGAACTCAGCGCTTTACACAGCCAGACATTAAACACTGGAAAGGTGAGGAAAATGAGTGAGAGGAAACATAGTAAAGTTTGGACACGAGAAGCCCCTTTTACAGAGAAGTTCAGACCCACTGAGCTGGTGGGAGACCAAGTGTTCAGTCTACCCACATCTTATACATGTGATGGCACACAGACTGTGTATCTGTCCCCTCAGAGAGAATCTTTTTTAACAGGGCAGATCATAACAGAAAGGAGAAACAAGATCAACCCATCAAAGATGAGCTCCTTGGTTTTTCTGAATGCCAATCTTCACTAAATACTTACAAATACCGTCACACCTTTCACCTGGATTTTCTTTTTGTTTTGCACATTTTCATTTATATTTTGTTGAGTGTGAGTGATGCTTCGTTGATGTTGTGGTGTTTCACTCTAGATGCTTGTTTATTTTGTTTTGTTTATTAGGATTTTAACGTCATGTTTTACACTTTGGTTACATTCATGACAGGAACATTCACCTCACTTGCATGTCTTTGGACTGTGGGAGGAAATCGGAGCACCCGGAGGAAACCCACACAGACATGGGAAAGACATGCAAACTCCACACAGAAAGGACCCGGGCTCTTCACCTGGGGATCGAACCCAGGACCTTCTTGCTGTGAGGCGACAGTGCCAACCACTTAGCCACCATGCCGTCCCACTCTAGATGCAAATGTACAAATAATATACACAATCAGACCTTTTTATCTAATTGAGATGGGTCTTTGTTTTTGTATTTTATCATTTATTGTCGGAGCACTCTGTTCCATGTTGAGTATATAAATAAAGCAATTTAAATAATAAACATTTGATACAATGTTTTTTTACATTAGTAATTCATTTCACATGTAATTTGGTAATAAATTAATTTAAGCAACAAAAAAATCTAAGGAGCCACTTGGGAGCCGAAAGAGCCGGCTCTTTTCAGTGAGCCGAGCCAAAAGAACCGGCTCTCTAAAAGGAGCCGAAATTCCCATCACTAGTTTCTTATTGCTGCTACAATTGCAACCTCTGCTGACTGGTTGTGGTGCCTGCACGAGAGGGTTGATTCAAGAATAGCAGTTAAGAGTTACTGCTCTCTGTAAGAACCCATCTCTGGCAGGTGAAAAGAAGCGTCTGGTGACCATGTGTCACTTCTACATAATATATACAGTACTGCAATATGTAAGACTGCTAAATTTGATTTTGACCAATGACGAGGCTACTATTATGAGCAGACTTTGTAGGATTTTGTATGTGGATTGAGACACAGCCCTCTAGTTTGGCTTTTTAAGATTGGCATGTATTTTTATTATGTGTTTTTTTCTTTCAGCTGCCCCCGTATATAGGGGTAACCACAGGAGATCTGGTCCACATACCAGACTTGGCACAGTTTTTACACCGAATGCATTTTCTGATGCAACCCTCTTACTTCTATCCAGTCTATCCATACCTGGGCTGTCACCGCCTCCAAATCTCACCAAGCATTTTCTATAGGGTTCCAGTCTGGTGACGGCTTCTCCAGAATCTTCAAGGACTTCTACTGAAACCAAGCCTTGGCGGACTTTGAGGTTGGCTTGGGATCACTGTCCTGCTGGAAGGTCCAATGACGCCCAAGTTTCAGCTTTGTCACAGAAAGCATTTTCTCCTAGGATTTCCTGATACTTGATTGAATCCAGTTTGCCCTCCACATGCTGTAGGTTTCCAGTGTCAGAGGACGCAAACAATTACCAGAGCATCTTTTTGGCATATGTTGCATTCTTTCTTCTCCAGACATACAGCTGATATGTAGGCCCAAAGAGTTCCAGCTTTGAACTCTGTGGCTTATGTATTGGAGCATACTGGAGGCGATTATTCCTGTGCTTTTGGGTCAGCAGAGGTGTACATCTTGGAGTTTGGAGATGGAGACCTTCAGCGCAGTGGCGACTCCTGCCAAATCTCTCGGGAAGGGGGGGGCAATTGTTGCGATAATGGCCAAGGTGACCCATTCAATGGGTTAATTAAAGCTTAAATAATGAACATCTTAAGTCATCTGTCAGTTTGCCCTCACAAATAACTTTGAACATGGAGAGAGACCAGCTTTACCATTAATCCCAAAATAAATTAGTAAAGCCTTCACACTAACAATTTAATTCAGTCTTCATCAGATAGCATTTTATTTGCAGACAAATAAAAGTTAAAGACACATTAATCCATCTTTATGTGGACAATACAGTTCTGTATTCTACTGGTCCATCTCCGGAGGCAGTATTTTCATCGCTCCAGAATAGCTTTTTGATGGTCCAATAGGCCTTTTCTAATTTGGATCTTGTGTTAAATACCACCAAGACTAAGGTTATGTGGTTTGGCAAAAGAGGTTCGATTCACCAAGCAGTCCATGACATCATCACTGTCGATGGGGCTACTTTAAGTCAGGTCTCTGAGTATAAATATTTGGGCATATGGCTAGATAGCACACTGACATTTTCATATCACATTAGTAAATTACAATCTAAGGTTAGATCAAAAATAGGCTCTCTGTATAGAATGCGGGCCTCTCTAAGTCGATCTGCTAAACTGAAACTTGTACAAATGACCATCCTCCCCTTGTTAGATTTTGGTGATGTTATATACAGGTCAGCTCGAAAAAGTGATCTTCTGAAACTTGACGTACTTTATCACTCCGCCATTCGGTTTGCGATAAATGCTCCATAAAAAAACCCTTTATTCTACTGTGAACTGGCCATCTTTACACACTCGTCGTGCTATTCATTGGTTTATGCTCATATACAAAACCCTGCTTGGTTTGTCTCCTCCCTATTTGTGTCATTTATTGCAAACCTCATCTTCAGTTTATTATACTCGCGCTGCTCATCGTATTTCACTGAAGGTTCCTAAAACGAACACCATTTTTGGTCAGTCATCATTTCAAGTGGCTGCAGCCATAGACTGGAACAAACTGCAAGAAACTCTAAGGCTGGATACATTTATTTCTAAGACATCTTTTAAAAAACAAATTACAGATATCTTAAGAGATACATGCAGCTGTATGACAAATTGATTTTTCTTTTATACTATTGCTGGATGATTCAACTATGTGTTATTGTATTGTGATCATCGTTGTTTGTTTTCAGTGTCTTATGTAAATTTGTTTGTATGATTGTTCCTCAAGAGGCTTTGCCTTTTGCCAGGCCACCATTGTAAATAAGAAGCAGTTCTTAATGACTTGCCTGGTTAAATAAAGGTTAAATAAAATAAATAATAATAAAAAATAAATAAATAAATGTTTAGGTGCAGCAGATCCAGAATAAAAATTGGCATCGGGGCTGATGTGCAATGAATAAAGAAGTACAATTTAACAATTTAGGAGATACAAGAAGTGCAATCACAATTCACAATTTAAAAATTACATTACTTACTTACATTACTTACTTGTAATTTACTTGTAACTTATATGATCTCCCCCTTTGTAGATACTTGCTTGATGTTTAAATTTGGTCTGGGTGGCCCTAATTCTTAAGTTGCTAATTTATCCTGATTACTACGATGACTGAATGGCATTAATGACACGATGGAGTTGCTCCGAACTGAGGTGATGGTCGTCACAGTGACGAGATCGCGACACCAGGTTACGTGTGACGCAAGCACGTAAGTGCGAGCCCTCCTGGAACTCATTCAGAATGTATTGCAGCGCCTGCAGTTCGAAAAAAAAAGAGCCTTAATATGAGAGTCTATGAGAGCATTCCGGGGCTATTTTCAGTCAGACTGAAATTGCCCCAAAAGGGGCGGTACTGTACAGAACACAACTCGACGCTGATTGGACGATATTCAGAGGCAAGAGACTGTCCAGAACGGTCACAGCTATGATAGAAAAATGGTGGTGCGTCGCCCGATCGCCCTAAGGAACGAGCCGCCCCTGCTTCAGCGTATAGTGTGCACCTTACTGTACAGGTTGAAACCTCCTTGCCTGCTCCAGATCTTGCAGCAGGTCTTTTGCATTTACTTGAGGGTTTTTGACCACCTGCATCCTCAGGAATCTGGTGGCAGCGGGTAATGGTGTCCTCTTTCTGCCACGTCCAGGTAGCTAGTGTTTCTTTAACTTTAAACCAGCAAACTATGCTTTTAACTGTATCTTTAGGAACGTTCAGTGCCCTTGCTGACTGCTTGCCAGTCCACGTAAGTGATGTGTTTTATCTCAAGCACTCCAGATGCAACTAATGAAGCCCTCGACTACAAAATTTACATTTGGGATTTGCAGCTGTAAATCTGGAGACTTAGAAGGCAACTCCAGGATATTCCAGCACTGATTCTCAACCAAGCTCATCGTCCTGCTGAAAAGTCAAACTATCACCAAGGTTCAATTTCACCACAGAAGCCATGACATTTGTCCTCAAAATGTCTTGGTATTTTCTGTGAAGCCATGATGACAGTCTCAATTCCTTTAGCAGAAAAACATCCCCACATTATCACTGATACACTGCTAAGCTTAACCGTGATGGTAGTATTCTTCTGGTCATAAGCATCCACTTTCTTGCGCCGGACGAACTGCTGATCCACATGGCCGAACCGTTCCTAATGGTTTAATCATGTAGGAACCCAACTTATTTTCTTTGTTTAAGGGGGGGGGGGGGGGGGGGGGTCAAAATTTGGATACCAAGGGAAATAAAAACCAAAACCAAGAAAAGATGCATCTAATGAGGCAATGTGGTGGAAAAGGAAAAACGGTTTAATACATACCTTTTGGTTTCCATCGAGCCATTCTCCTTGGTTTCCATGACAGCTAGAAAGACACAAACAGCCCATTAAGAAGCTGCCAAAGCTCAAACCCAACAGTGTGTCTTTGTCCGAGTTCCAGGACTTGTGATGCATGCCATGCCATGCTCTTCCCTGACAACTAATGACTCAAATCAAGCCATAAGACATCAATCTGAATCAAAATAATCAATCATAACCCAAAAGCTGTATTTAGTGGCACTTATGTATAGAAAGTCTTTATAGTTAAAATAATTTGGGTGTAGTCTACATCATTAGCTGCACATAACAGGGTAACTAAGCAACAATGCTAGAAAAAGACTAGAAAATACATCATTAAACTTTAAGCATGGAACTGTCATGGAAATAAATCTCCCATATATGTCTCTGGTCTTTGCAATCTATAGATGAGGTTCATGATGAGCCTAAACACAAATGCTCCATTTTTCCACACTAACAGCACACAGTTGCTTAGCAACATGATAAATCAGCAGTTGTAGAAGGATTCAGGTGGCAATTCAAAGACTAAGCATTGGTAAGAAATGAGAACCGACTTGTGCTATTATTTACATAAACAGTCTATTGCAAAAGTGCAGACACTCATGGTCAAATTGTTTTGTTAATGTTTTCACGTCACAATAAGTACAGACTAGGGCTGGCACTGATCCGATACTCTGTATCGGTCCGATAATGGCCCAAATCACTGGATCGGATATCGAAAGGAAAAAAACATGTAATCCGATCTGATACCGTTGCTTAATGTAAATAACACAATGTAAATAAGGCCATTGTTTGTGTGTAAAGCAAATAACACACGAAGATACGTTCCTAGAGAGTGCTGTTTATTGCTAGCCAACTCTTCAACTGTCGTAACAAGGTGCATCTTGATGACATTATTAACATGTGCCACTGATCTACAACTCATCCGCAACAGCCATTCAGAAATGAAAACGCACTGATCTACTTAAAACTTTTCTAGCACTTTTACTGCCACAACTAAAAACACGATAAAAATGGCTTTATAAATGATAAATCACTCACCTGAGATAAAGAAAACCTATCCTGCTTGGAGATCTCTCACATCCTCAACGATTAACCCATTAAAGTTATGAAATAATTGTATTTATTTATTTAAGTTTTAACACCATGTTTAACACTTTGGTGTTAATGGCAGTAATAGGTATTATGTACAGTGGGGGGAAAAAAGTCTTTGATCCCCTGCTGATTTTGTAAGTTTACCCCCTTACAAAGACTTGAACAGTCTATAATTTTTATGGAAGGTTTATTTGAACAGAGACAGAATATCAACAAAAAATCCAGAAAAAAAAACATTAAATAAAAGTTATAAATTAATTTGTATTTAATTAAGGGAAATAAGTATTTGATCCCCTACCAACCAGCAAGAATTCTGACCCCCACAGACCGGTTATGTGCCCATGAGGCACACAAATTAGTCCTGTCCCTGTATAAAAGACTCCTGTCACAGAATCAGTTTCTTCCGTTCAAATCTCTCGACCACCATGGGCAAGACCAAAGAGCTATCAAAGGACGTCAGGGACAAGATTGTAGACCTGCACAAGGCTGGAATGGGTTACAAGACCATCAGCAAGAAGCTTGGTGAGAAAGAGACCACTGTTGGTGCGATCATTCAAAAATGGAAGAAATACAAGATCACAGTCAATCACCCTCACTCTGGAGCTCCATGCAAGATCTCACCTGGTGGGGTAAAAATGATTCTGAGAAAGGTGAGGTCAGTCCAGAATGACACGGGAGGAGCTTGTCAATGATCTCAAGGGAGCTGGGAGCACAGTCACCAAGAAAACCATTAGTAACACACTTCGCCGTAATGGATTGAGATCCTGCAGTGCCCGCAAAGTCCCTTTGCTCAAGAAGGCTCATGTACAGGCCCGTCTGAAGTTTGCCAATGAACACCAGAATGATTCAGAGAAAGCTTGGGAGAATGTGATATGGTCAGATGAGAACAAAATTGAGCTCTTTGGCATCAACTCCACTCGCCGTGTTTGGAGGCAGAGAAATGTCCGGTGGGGGTGGTGTTCTTGGGGACATATCCAGCATTTCTCTGCTCCCAGCTCCCTTGAGATCCTTCTACAGTCTTGTCCCTGATGTCCTTTGATAGCTCTTTGGTCTTGCCCATGGTGGTCGAGAGATTTGAACGGAAGAAACTGATTCTGTGACAGGAGTCTTTTATACAGGGACAGGACTAATTTGTGTGCCTCATGGGCACATAACCGCTCTGTGGGGGTCAGAATTCTTGCTGGTTGGTAGGGGATCAAATACTTATTTCCCTTAATTAAATACAAATTAATTTATAACTTTTATTTAATGTTTTATTTCTGGATTTTTTGTTGATATTCTGTCTCTCTCTATTAAAATAAACCTCCCATAAAAATTATAGACTGTTCAAGTCTTTGTAAGGGGGTAAACTTACAAAATCAGCAGGGGATCAAATACTTATTTTCATCACTGTATGTGTCTTCATATTTTGGTCCATATTATATGTTCATTTTTATTTTTATGGTTGCAAGGTAGGTTAAAAGTCTTCTTGTGTTGTCTTGTGTGAGAGTCTCTTTGATAGTTTCTGGCATGTGTGCTTGTTCTCTTTCTTTAGTGTATTTTGGGCATTCTATCAAGATGTGTTTTATTGATATAGATGTTTGGCAGGTTTCACAAGTTGGGGGGGTTTCTCCATTTATCAGGTGTTGGTGGGTTATTCTGGAGTGGCCGATTCGGCACCTCGTGTATATGACCTGGTCTATGCGTCGTCCCTGATGAATTCTTGGCTTGGCTGTTCTGAAATAAAACAAACTACACCGTTTCCCGTTTAGCCACATATGTCCTCTTCAAAATCCAGCAGGGTTTTGTAATAATCTAAAAAAAATGACAGAACTTTGATGGAAAATCTCAACTCTGCGTCAATTCTAATTGGTCCATCGCGTTTGATTGACATCCACATCTTCCAATTGTAGATACTTTGGACGACACGCCACAAAGCGAGATGTGTCACGAAATTTAAATGTTTGTACGGTGCTGTTACACAAGCAAAAAATGCTGCTAAATGTTCTGTGTGTAAAAGTTAAAACAAAAACAGCAGTTTTGTATAAGTGTGATGTTGTAGGTTCTGTATTTATTCCTTTAGAATATTTGTTACACAGTCTGAGCATTATTATTTAGATAGATGGTTTAACCATGGTGCATTGAGACATGTATTATTACTGCTTAGTTGTTTGAGAGGAGAAATGACGGTATCGGATTTGTATCGGTATCGGCAGATACTCAATTTGCAGTATTAGTATAGGTATCGTACATAAACTAGTGGTATCGAGCCAGCCCTAGTACA